>NW_011889055.1:169808-189792 GCF_000151845.1 Pteropus vampyrus | reverse complement strand
CGGGGTCTAACTGCGGACCCGTCGGAGGCCTGACCCAACCTCCGTCTGACCCCACCTGACCCCACCTGACCTCCTCTGACCTCACCTGACCCCCACCAGGCCGCGCCCACCCTCTCTCACGAAGCCCTTTAGAAACGGGGATACCCTGACTGCTGTGCGCACGGCCCCTATGCCCACACCCCGGGCCCCTCGTCTGAGCGCATCTGAAATGCTCTGCCAGGTTTTGACCCGTGTTTGTTTTTAAGAAACGTGATTCTTACACTCTCGTCTCCATTTCCAAACCAGCACAGTTGTCCTTCCGCTTCCCAAACTGAAGATGCGCAGTCCGCACACACCGCCTGCTGCCCGCCCACTGCCCCGTCCATCTGGCTCACCGCCGGCCTGGCCCGTGGCGGGCGCGCGTCTGCTGTGTGACAGCCTCTCCTAGGGTTCTGACCGCATGCTACGCTGACGCCTCATGCAGCTTCCGACCTGACTTCCCAGAACAAGCTGCACGTAGTCTGTGACCTCGGTCCGTATCAGGGTGCTATGCCCGCACCAGACTCTGCTTCCTGAGGAGCGCAGGGGCTTCCGCAAGGCTCTCGGGGAAGACAATTCGGGCAGCGCCAACGCGTTAGGCACTAGGCCAGTTGCTTTCACGGCTGCAGAAGTGAGTCCTTGGAGCACCCTGCGGGCTGGGCACGACTGTCCCCATTTTGCAGACCAGGGAAGAGGGGCGGGCGAGCTAAGTGATTTGAGATTAAGTGGCGAGGGGCAGGGAGCATCACCTCGGGGTGGCGATTCAAGTCTGTGTCCTCCGAAGCAACAACGCGCTGCTCCGATCACCTACGCCGGAAAGAACACGTTTGTGCCCTCTCCCCCTCAGCCAGCACGGCCAGCACGTTCCTGAAGAACGGTTGTCACGAGCACAGCTTTGGAGTCAGACAGGTGCTGCTGTGAGCCCAGACGGTGCCCGTGTTGGCCGTGACACGCCACAACACATCGCAGCACAGGGAGCAGCCCCAGCCCTGCACACGCGAGCAGAGAGAGAAGGCAGTGACTGCGGGGCGGCCAGAAGGGGCTGCTCGCGGGGACCCCACACGTGGGGCGCGGAGTGAAGCCGGGTGTAAAGGCCGGGTCCGCCTCGCTGCGGAGACTGCTCATCGCCAGGATGCTCGTGTTTCCACGTGTGGGGTCCCAGCCTCTCCATTCTGTCTGGCAGGAGATAGAGCTCTCAAAACAGGTTGATAAGTGACTGGACAAACCTAGCAGTGGAACCATCGAGACGCGTCGAAACCCACTGGGCTCTGAGACACAGTAACCGCCTACCAGACGCATGTCCTGGCCCGCGGCCGCCACCAGCCGAGAACAGCCACCGCGAGGCAGCGGTCGAGCCCACGCGCTGCCTGAGCGGGATTGTCCCTGGCGGCAGTCTTCCCGTGGCACGTGACAGAGTGGGCAAGTGATTTCTTCGCTCGGTGCCTCAGTTTCCTCTACCGACCCGTGGAGATGAGAAGTGCCAGGGCACAGGGTTGCTGAGGAGCTGTGACAATGTGTGGGACCGCCGAGCAGCCACTGGGGGTGCACGACCTCAGCTAGCCTTGTGGTCAGTGTTGGCTACAGCTGCTTAGGAAGTGGGCAGCGCCTGGAGGGCGTGGGATTAAAGTGGTCATTTTAAAAGGGCAGTTCGCATGTGGGCACCACCTTAAGGCTCCCCATTCAAAGCCCCTGCACGGAACCTCGCCCTGCACCCAGACACCGACGGACACAGACGCATGGCCCAGAGCAGCGACTGCGAGCTCGCGACGCTGCTGGTGGCGACCGCCGGGGCCGCGCGGGGAACGCCGCTCACCTGGCCGGGCTCGGCTGCCCCGCACCGCTCCGTCACTTGGTGGCTGTGGGTCTGCCTGGCCGCTTAACGCCCGAGCCGCAGACCCCAGGGTCGCTGCTATGACAGGAAAATGCGGACCCCTCTTTAGGAGCTGTCTGTGTTCCTGGTGGCGAAATCGTGGTGGCACTTCGCGAGGCAACCGGGACAAGGCCTGTGGTGGCTGCTGAGGCGGCGGTGGCTCCTGCCGTGGCTCCTGCCGTGGCGGCTGCTGTGGCTGCTCGCTGTCGGCCGGGGCTCGGCTGGCATGACCGCGAGGGCTGGGTGCCGAGGAAGGGCCGCCAGGCGCGCCGGCAGGCGGAGGCTGGCTCACACCGCGCGTCGCCTGTTCTGACACTGACCCCGACAAAAGAGAAGGCGGAGAGGGTTAGCCACCGAGGGAGACGCACGGAGAGCCACCGGCGGGCGGAGCCTTCGGCATGTGGCATCTCCTCTTCCGCAGACTCCCGCTCTCTCCCCAGAGCGCGCTGCGGCCGCCCAGAGTCAGCCTGCCCGCGGCCGCCTCCCTCCCCAGCGAGGGCGTGGGGGCCTGGCCCGCAGCTCGCGGTCGCCACCTTCCCCGGGTGTTCTCTGGTCAGGGCCGCCCCTGACTGCACGACGATGCGGCTCACAGGATGTAAAGGACAACCGTGGCGAGCTGAGGTTTGGTAACCCTAGAAGGACCAGGGCCCCAAACCCCTGGCAGCCGTCCCCAGCCCGCCTCACTGTTCACACGTCCAGCCCCTCGTTTTCATCCTTGAAAGACAGCACAACACAGAAACGAGGGCAGAAAACCACCTGTCCGTTTCCTTAAAAAGAGGCCAGGTCAACAACGTTTTGTTGTTAAAATGCAGAGTTTGAATCGAACCAGACAAACTGAGAATAGGGAATACATATGAGGACGAGACTGAAATCTCTGACACTAATCAGAACCGGACGTATAACATGGATGCCCTGTCCCCAGCAAGTCGGAGAAACAGCCACTTGTCCACTGTGCGAACAGCCAGAAGCTAGAGAGTGAATTCCTGGACCTAATCGAGTAGATAAACTGATGGCAACGACACGAGCCGTCGAGACAGGCCCGATCCCTCCACCCAGGCCGGATGTGCCCTGTGGTCCCAGCCAGGCCCGCGTGTTGGGGTTCAGGGCCCGGGCCTGAATCGGGACAGCCCCGGCAGCCGCGAGAGGGCGCTCGCCGTGGCTTCTTCCCCCATCCGCTCAGTGCGGCCGGGCCTCGTACCCAGCACCACGCAGACGCCCAGCGAACAGAAGCTCCTGCTGTGGCCCGAACGTACGGACGCTGCGATGCAGTGGCAGTCACCCGCCGTGTTTCTGTCTGTCACACAGTTCTGGCCCCACGCCCTCGCTTTAGAGTACGTCTGGCCTACCCACTGCCATCCTCGCTCTGAACATTGAGACGGCGCCTCCGATGCGTTTGAAACGTGCCACTAAGCCTAACACTTCATAATATTTGACTTTGGCCTCCTGCTTTTTTTAACGTGACTGACTTAAGTGATACCGGCAAACTAGTTCAGGAGGCTCCACGCTGGAGCCCTCCCGCTCCGTGCAGGCAGCCAGAACGCCTCTCATCACCCATTGCCGGGGCCAAGGGCGCTCTGGGTCTGATTACTTCACGTGTGAAACCGCATCCCCAGACAACGCTCCCAGAAAGCAGCAGCAAGGACATCCCTTTGTCACGAGGGAGACGGGGTGTTGTGTACTCTAAAGCACCTCTGAAACCGGAAGAAGATAAAGTGTCTGTAACGACACAACCGTAAGGAAGAGAGAAACTCTAGCTCGGCTTTGACACGCCAGTGCGGGGCCGAGGTGGTGGGCGCCTGACTGCAACCGTCACGTGGTGTGGTCCCCCACTGCCAAGACAGGCCTGCCCGTCACTTAGGAACAGGAAAAGACTGGGACAACTTAATACCCACACAAGATGCTGAAGGACAGTGCCAGGACAGCGTCCTTCAATACATTCAAGGACTCAAGATGACCCACGTGCAGACACTGGGAATGGCCTACGCGGGAACCCTGACACCAGAAGTGACGAGAACTTCAGAGGCGGACACGTGCCACCCAGCAGCCCGGGCCCCTCTCCACGTTCGGAAAGCTGCCGCTCCTATCAGTAGGGCACCAGGAGGAAAAGGAAAATGAGACATTTTCTTCCGGGACCAGAAAACGATGCTCGAACGGGAAGCCCAGTAAGAAAATGTAGCTGTTGATTATAAAATGAAACTGAATAACTTGAAGGAAAACCTCGGCTGTGCCCACGGGGCCGGCAGTAAGAACACAGGAGAAGAACACGCAGGGCTGGGGCAGCGGCCGGCGCCAGACACACGTGCTGAGTGATCCTGGCTGTTCAATGTGCAGTTAAAACTTCGGTTAACTGTGTCAGTAACTATCCAGACCACTGGAAGGAGAGAAAAATAAAAATAAAAACCCTGATCCATTCAGCAGATACAGAAAATGCAATAAGAACTATTTCAAAGTTGTGGTTAACACAAATGAAGCACCCAGCATAAGCTCCAACGCGTGCGTGATCACGACAGACGTGCACAGACGGGTCAGTCTGCTTGTTAATAAAAGCTCTACAGACTGGGTTAAGAAAAGAAAAACGAACCTAAGGAACGCGCTTTGCAAAAGTCACTCCTGAATCAACAAAACACAGAAAACCGAGGAGGGGGGGAACACAGCGATAGATACCACCAAGAAATGCTGACAGTTTTTAAAGAAGGCATAGTAATATCAGATTTTTCAAATTCAAGGGCAAAAGCATTATAAAGGGTGAGAGTCTGTATTTACAAAAGAAACCAATTAAACAAGTATAAACAGCTTAGAATCTTTATACACCAAACCTCAGTATCGAAACACATAAAACCAAATGGAGACAGAAAAACTGGAGAAAAGCAAAACCGTGTACTTTGAAAACAGGTAATATAACATCTTTTTCTTGGACAAATAACCATGAAACAATCATAAAAGGGACACCCCCCCACACACACAATCTAAAGAAACCATCAACCAAATGCAAAAAGAAATAACAGATATTTTTGGATTATAATGCAATCACAATAAAAAACACAAAATGAGCCAATAAAACTTCCTTAAATTTTGAGCCGAAGCAAAACGGCATGATTATCAAGAAAACAATAGTGAAAACAATACACATAATAAATTTTAAGATATGGCTAAACCAGTGCTCAAAAAAAAATTCATAACCTTATTTTCAATAAGTGAGAATAAATATAAAGCATCCAAATTAAAAAAAGCAAACCAAAGGAAGCAGAAAAAAGGAATTAGTAAAGATAAAAGTAGAAAATCAATCCAAGGAATAGTTCTCTCTATCTATTAAAAAAACAACTAGTTAATCTAATTTTTAAAAAAATTAAATTGAATAAGAAACCCAGATGATTTTTTGAAATTAAAGTATTTCTTCAGCCTCAACTATGTAAATAATTTGGAAAAGTGCAGGTGGGAATTATTTAGCTGACTCCAGAAGGAGGAGGAAAAATAGATTAATTAGCAGAGAAGTGGAGAAACTTACAAAAGCACTGGTGAGGGTCAGTTTCAGCGGTCACCAGCACCGGGCACTCTCGCTTACGGGCACACTCACGAGAGGCGTGAGCGGCTCGGCGCCAACGCACATCGTCCCCGACACGTCCGCGGCACAGCGTGCTGTCCCGAGCACTGCGCTTCACCTCCTCACACGACGCGGTTCCTGCCACACGTGTCCTCACGGAGCGTGAGTGCCGTGAGACCCTGAGGCTGCATTCCTGCCGGTTCCACAGGGGGCGCCACAGCCGCTCTGCTTCCTGCTAATTCCTGCTGTCCAGCTCCTGCGGTGCCCAGTTATAACCTGCACTGCGTCACGGGGTGTGTGCGGGACGCACGGCGTCCACAGGGCTGGGCGCCAGCGTGGCGTTGGACAGCCCCGGGGTCCTGGAGTGTGTCCCCTGTGGAGAAGGGGGGCCCTTGTGCTGTTCTGCCAGGCGCCTCGTGCCAAGGATCCAGCACTGGCATTCAGGGCTCCGAGGCCCACAGCCGCTGCCCTCGCTAGAGGGGCCACCAGTGTGGCCGGGCGGCTAACGACGGGCACAGGGCTCTCCCCAGTCTGCAGCGCCCCCCCACCCGGTTATGACCGACGGAACGACTCTGCTCAACCCGCCGGCTTCCGCTCCAGTGTCTGACGACGACTCTGGATTCGTCTCCTTCGACCGCGGCCCAGGGCACAGCCCAGGGCCCTCTGCCAGCCCCAACAGCACGGGGCTCATCGGTGCCCGGGTCAGGTCCCCGGCAACAGCGCACCTCGCCGACGACTCTGCCCGCTCACCGTCTCCGCACCCCGTCCCTGTGTGCCACCATGTAAACGAGGTCGGGCAGCGCGCCCCGAGTCGCCACCTGTTTGGGGCCTGGTCTTCTCTGAAAACTCGTGCGGCACAGGAAGCCTTCGTCCCGTCGCCCCAGCTCCTCGGCTTCCTCACGGTGGGGGGGTCTGTGACTAAGAAACGCGGGACGCGGCAGAGAAGACGAACGGGACGCCACAACCCCAGGCGTGGTCACGGGCGGGCACGCGGCCAGCACTGCGCGGACGCCGGGGACAGTGGCGGCGTTCTGGGCCCTGCGTCTGGGGCGACGGGTCCCACATGCCCACTTCTCATCCGTCTGCGTCTCCCGAGGCGACCTCCTGAGGCTGTGAAACGGCCGAGACCAGCAGCGGCGTTCAAAGTGAGTGAAGTGTCTCTATTGACAAGAGGACGAATTAAACATGTCTCTTTCCTGGGCTCCAACTGATCACCTCGGCAGCATTCCAGAAGCTACACTGTGCCCCGCCACTCTACCCGACCCATCGGTCACTAAGCACACGAGGGGCTTTGGCGACAGGGCCTGCGCTGCCAAGCCCGCGGGAAGGTGCTTCCCTGACCTTGTGAAGAAGGCGTGGGACGGAGGCTTCGGGGCTCCGCCGAGTCTCCCCACGCCGCCTTCGAGCTGGGGCGGGCGCTCCACGCTCATCACAGTCGGCCTCGTTTTCAAGCTGCCAGCTTTCACCGCGCGCGGCTCTGAGCCTGGACAGGGCTTCTAGAATCGGCTTGTTGCTGGGTCTTCAAAACTCCTATTCTTTTTCACCAACACTCGACAATGTTCATAAACAATTTGAGAACGTTCTCAAATGACTCCCGAGAAGCCAACCACCTCCCACGCGGCAAAGTCGTCGAACCCTCCCTGGTTCGCAAAACCACGCCGAGGACACGGTGCTCCCCTTGTTCGTGCTCAGCCAGAAGCAAAGCACTGTAACCCTGATATCTGGAGCATTTTAAGAAAGTGTGCTGTTCCAGCTCATTCTGAGTGCTGTCCAAGTGCGCGCCGTGGCCTGGCCTTCTGTCCTGCCTGCCGTGAACGTCCAGGGCTGTCCTTGAAGCGGCAGTGGCAGCAGCACCTCGCCGGGGTGGGGGGTAGGGGGGGCGGCCCGTCCTGGCCAGGGGCTCGCCGGCCACACCATCACGAAGCGAGCCACCGGCCTCGTTTCGGCCGGGCTGCCCCGGACGCAGCCACCGCGCTGCCAACGGGATGCGATGCGTGCCTGCCTTGTGCCAGTGTGCGGGTGAGGGCCGGCCTCATGTGGGCTCGCGCCCGTCCCACAGGAGGCGTCACTTCCCACCCCGCTGCGGGGGCCTCCCCTGGGTCCCAACCACTGCCCAAAATTCAACAGAAGGGGCTCCTCTCGGGGAAGCTTTGAGGGTCTTGCTCCAGTGTGTGCTCCGTGTCACTGGTACCGACTGCGAGCCCAGGCTCCTTCCTTCGGTCACGTGAGGCCGTAAAGCGTGGAGCAGGCGCACGGTGAGGGCCCGAAGGCGCCCAGGACGCCCCCACGTGGTCTGACGTGCAGTTGGCTTAACAGCACCTTACTGCTTTGCTCGCTCCCCAGATCAATGGGTTTAAGCAATGAAACTGTGTTTGATTAAAAAAGAACAGTAAGGGTAAAACTGGGTAAGAATAACGGTTTCCCACTGTGGCAGGAACCAAAATGTGCTTCAAATGTTAATTCAGTTTCTTAAGTCTTTAACCCAGAACAAGAGCAGCAACGCACTGTCTCCCTGTGAGAGCACCAGAAAAGAAAAATCCTTTGCTCCTCCCTTCCCCGCCCCATCCCAGGCTGCCCAGCCCGCCCTGGAATGCGGCCTGCGTGCGAAGGCGCCTGGAGAGTCACTGGGATGGCCGATGGCCGGGGAGGGGGATGGGGGGACAGACAGAAGAAAGAAAACTAAACGTCAGACGTCAAAACATATCTCTGCTTATTCTTCGGTAAGGAGTGCACAATCAGCAGGCTTCCAAAACAAGCCAGTGTCAGAGCTGAGACGCCGTTTCGAGAAAATGACTGTCATCCTCAATCACGCTGCCAAGGGCCTTCTGAAGAGTGGACGCGGGCATCCTCCCTGCCTCTGCACGACGCAGGCCGCAGGGTGTCTTAGAATGTGCCCATTCCTACGCCTCACTCCATTCCCCTGCCGTTTCGAAGAAAGTCAAAATGTACATACTAAAAAAAATATTTCAAATATTCAAACATTCGACTGTTCATGCTCCTTATGGTTTTTCAAAGTTGAAGTCACGAGGTAAGAATAAAACTTCAAGAACGTCACTGTGTCTCCTTACGTTTATTAGCTGAGCTGTGAATCCAGAAGTAAACGCCTAACTGCGTGCAGGACCGCTGGCCAGGGGCGGACTCTAACTGACGGCACGTCACCGACCCAGCTCCCCCGTGAACGGCGGTGGGCACCAACCCGGGCGGGTGCTGCTGAGCCGGGAACGGCAGCAGCCTCGGAAAGAAACAGCTCGCTAGGCGAATTATGGGGGTGCCACGGCCGAACTGGTCAGGCCCAGCGTGAGCACTAAAATCTTCACTCTTAATAATCGAGAAGGCTCTAGAGGGGTGTGGTCCAAGAAAATCCTGTTCCTGTCACAGTTCAAGAACTCGAGAGCTACGCGTGACTCCAACACGGAAAGACGGAAGACGCTGTGGGCCACACACGCGGTGAGAGGAGCCGCAGGGCCGGGCGAGGTGGCGCGTGCTGGCAGGTGGCACGTGCTGGCAATCCGCCAGAAGCTCGAAGGCCGGGACAGCAGCACCGTGCGGAGACCAGAGGACAGGTGGGGGCTCGGCGAGGACCGCCGCAGAGACTGAGACGCTGGACACGGGGAAGCCGGGCGAGGGGCACCTGGGGAAGCCCCGGGAGTCTTCTGAGCTCTCCCGTGAGCCCGAGTTCCGCCAACGGGGGTGCAGGCCGCCCCAGCCCACGAGCTTCCGGCTGCTGATCGCTGGCCACTGTGGGCCCCGAGCCACATACGCCTCACGGGGGAGGCAGCAGCTCTCCGTGAGCCGGAGCAAACGGGACCCCTCAGGAAGGGGGCTGCCATCTGAAGGGGCTGGCGTGAGCGAGCCAGCTGCTCGGCTCGACGTCCCCCGCGCACTCACATGCGCTCAGACGTGCCGTGTGGACGTGAGAGGCTGCCGTCCCCTGGGAAGGGGTGGACAGCAGGCATCGAAGATCATGATGGGGGGACAGACCCACGGGCCAAAGCCTAAAACAGACTGCCGTCGCGTGCCCCGGTCAGGCACATTGCCACTCCCACAGCAGTCCGAGGGCCAGGGATGACGGCGTGGGGTGCAGACACCTGAGGGGCCTGGAAACGCGAAAGGCTCCCTTGGCTCCGCAACCCGATGAAAAGGCAGGCACAGGAAGGAGCGTGGCCGTGAGGGGACCGCTCTGGAGGACGCACGGCTGCTCAGGCCTCGGCGGCCGTGCTGCGGGGGCCCCGGGAGCCAGCTGCAGGAACTTGGGTACGGAGCCGAGCAACAGGGGACAACTGAATGGTCCCGAGCAGGGGAGGGCTGGGTGCGGAGCGGCGCGTAAGAAAATTAACGTGGTCACGTCCCTTCGAGGTTAACGTGACGGTGTTCCTCCCGACGCCATTCCACAGCCCTACAATGGTCGTAGACGTCCAGGCTCAAAGCCGTAATGTCACCCTCAGTCCCTCTTCCGATCTCACCAGCTGTCAACTTCACCCCACCCATCTGTCACTCACCTCCTGCCCCGGCTGCCAAGAGCGCATATCAGAGCCTCGTTACTCTGTGGCACTGCCGTTGGTGATGCCAGACACTGCTAACAGAGACGGGTCCCTAGAGCACAGCTTGCCAGCAGCCACTGAAGGCAAGAGGCTCCGCTGGCTGCCCCCGGAACCAGCACGAGCCCCGCAGCGCCCCACCTCCAGGCCTCGCTTCCGTCACTCCCCAAGCACCCCTGCGGTCCCTCTCTGAACAGTCGCTCTGTCCACCTGCCACCTCTGCAGACTGCCCTCAGCGCCCCCTGCAGCCAAGACTTCCTGTGGACAGCGAATGCCAGCTTCAAAAGAGAAAAAGACCAAGCACGCCCCGTCCTTGCTGAAACTCTTCTGGGGCCCCCAGCACCCACGAGGCCGGCTCTGCGGTGCACACCAGACAGTAGCACGCGCTGGCGTAGCCCCTGCCTGTCTCTTCAGGGGGCCCTCGCCGCTGCCCGCTGAGCGCTGGGCACCCTCCTAGGAGCCACTGCCGCCCGTGCCGCCCACCACATCCTTCCCCGAGCATCGTCACACCGAGCCCTCTGCCACCTCGCTCCTCCTGGGGACTGTGCTTCCCGACTCACACCCTCCGGGTCTTCCTTAAGCCCTACGTGCCAGGAGGCAGGCCGTTCACCTCACGCAAACCCCGCCCGTCACACCGGCGTGAGGCACGAGTCACGCACGGCTGCTCCGCGCCGCCCTGGCCACCGTGAGCGCGAAGGAAACAGGCGGCACTGACCACCCCGTGACCGCACGCGGAGGCTGCACTGCCGGCCCCCACGCGCCGGCCCCACGTCCTCGGCCCCGGAGTCCTCTGCGCACTGCGCAGCGACCGGGCGGCGGCCCCCCGGCTGGTGGGGGGTGCAGAACGCACGTCACTGTCTGCCTGTGGGAAGCAGTGGGGACAGTACACAGAGAAGGAGGGACAAGCAGGGGACGCGGGGAGCCCGAGGGGCAGCCCAGCCGAGAAGACTTTTGACAGAAGACTGAAGGAAAGGCACAATAAGGTCTCAGAGACTCGAACCCAGGAGTGACGGGAGGGCGTCCGTCCCCCGAGACAGCGAGGCGACCTGGCGGCAGCGTGCCCCAAAAGGTGTCTGCCCCGAGAAAGCGAAGCCCAAAGGGCGGCTCCGGGCCCGCCCCCACCCTGGCAGTGGACTAAAACGCACACCAACGGCCTCGCTTTCACGGAAAAAAAGAAGAGAAAATAGCTTGAAACAACATACCTTTGAGTTTTTGTTCAGTGGCCTAAAATAAAAACAAACAAACAGAAAACAATGTAAATATGGAACAGAAAGAAATGGGTGTTCTGACAAAACGCTCATACGCTGCTATTCTGAGACACACACGTCAGCACACGAGGAACTGGCACTCAGGGACCTGCACAGGAGGACACGCGAGGGGAGCGCGCCTCCCCGCACGCGGGCCCGACGGCCCTTCACGCGGCGCGCATCAGCAACCGTCTGCCGTGTCCCCGCAGACACGGTGCAGGGGAGACACCGCTGCGTGACGACGGGTGACAACGGAACCGAGACTGCGCTTCTCTGCTCCGGCTTTAACGTGCTTTTTACGTAACTGCCACCTTTCCGTTTAATGGCTCTGGTGAGTTTTGCACATTTAAATGGGTTCAAAAATTAAAGTTCCTGTTTCAAATGCTAAAAGATATATTAAGTTTTCTGGAAGAAAAGCTGCAGGAAAACACTCTGCCGAATTAGTAATAAATTCTGCTCCTAGAGGTTAGGCTGCTATTACAGTCAAATATAGTTAATTTTTACATATATTTGGGAAAAATTCTCAAACATATTTGTCACTCCTGACGCCTCTGACGATTCGTTACAATTACTGTGTCCGGAAGGTCGACGACGTGGATGGGGGCCCTGCTTCCGCACGCCCGCCCGTTCCCGCCGTCTCCGACGCCCTGGAGTGGGGAGTGTTAATGAAGGTGGCGGGGCTGCCTCGATGTGCCTCAAAGACAAGAACCGATGACAAAGGCCACTAACAAAAATCAGCTTTTTGATTAAGACCGATTGTACGGGAGTTCTAAAAATAAAAGATTCGAGCATTGGCAGGGAGTCGAGGAAAGACTGAATAATTAATAACTGAACAACCAGGAACTGTTTCTAAACGAAGATAAGGCATTTCTTAACTGCCGGCCACAAGGCACGCCAATTGCCTTTGCTTAGTCATACTGAACTACTGTTACAAAACACCATGTTTGAACTATACCACTCTGGAATTGCGTGGTGAAGAGCCACATGGCACCGGGGCCAACACGACTCTCTCCCTGGAGAGCCAAGTCCGTGCAGGCACACGGGCTGCCCCGGGCCGTGGAGCTGTCGTGATGCATTAAATCATGGAGGCTTGTCTTTGACTTTATACGCATCAAATAGTCTTTAAAAATGATGGAAGGACAATGGCAAATGGCCGACCAGCTTGAACACCTAGTTTCCGGAGAAAATGTTTTAAAAATCTAATAGTAGTAAAACAGTCTTATTAGATAGAACTCAGTATATAAATACTTTGAAGTATCACAGGTGTCATGTCAAACAGTGAGACAATTTTCTGAAGCCAGAACATTGGCATGAAAGTTATTTCGTATGTTAAAAAGTTTTTTTTTCTTTTTTCTTCTTTCCTAAGTCTCCTGGCCTCTTCTCCGGCTTACTCCCAGGGGAAGTAAAGTGACAGCACACAGCGCCAAGACCACACCCTGACTCCGAGGTATCCGTGCTGCCCTCCCCGGCCCGGCCACTCCAGGGCACCTACCGGCGACTCCCTTGGGGAAACTGCACAGTGCTTCACGACAGTGACCCATCTCTTTCGGCGTGCTGGCACGTCAGAGAATGGCACCCAAGAGACGCCTCAAGGTGCCTGCCCATCAGAATACTGACGGGCGTACTCAAGAAACAAAGCCGAGTGCTCCTGGCTGCTTAGAGGAGAGGGGACTGATGAAGTCCCATGTCCTTACAGTGGTCTGTGGGTGGCTGCGGGACCCAACACAGAGCTGACTACTGGAGAATGCCCCGGGGATGGGGATGACGAGTCCTGTCCGCACGGCCCAGGTGGCAGCCACCGCGTGCACGTAGCTGCTGACCACAGAAAGCAGCTGGTCCACACTGACGTGCATAAAGCACCAGCGTGGTTTTATTATGTAGTATTAAAAGAGGTCAGAAAACTCAATGTTTTATACTGATTAGATGTTGAAACAGTAACATTTGTTTCTATGTTGGGTTATACAAAATATATTAAAATTAACTTCAACTGTTTCTTTTTTCTTCTAGACGACCTTGTCATTTAAACTTTCTGGGCCTCGGTCTCCTAACTCCTCAAACGGAGGGGGGAACCTGCACGCTCACCCCTCAGGGCTATCACGAGGCTCAAGAGCAATGAAAACACGTCTTTCTGGAAAACTACACAGCACAGTGCAAACGAGAGACGCCCTGCGGCTCCTCCCCCGCGGCAGAATCGAAGGCCTGGGTTGTCTAGAAGCACGGCGACTGCCGTGGTGGCCGCATCTTCCCACAGCCACCATCGCCATCACCTCTGCCCGTGAACGAGGGCGGCTCACGCTGGTCCCCGCGGGGCGCCCGGCCGCCGTGCCCTCTACACCCCTGCGCTACTACCGCGGCGAAGGGCTCGGGGTCCGAGGCCAGACAGCCCGGTTCTGAGCCTGGCCCAGCACTGACAGTGTGGCCCTGGCCAAAGTCACCCCACTTCTCTGCAGCTTGGTCTCCTCACCTACGAGACGAGAGCAAGAGCGGGAGGGGAGGTCACGGCCAGTGTTGGGCGTGCGTCCCGCATGGGAGGCCGTCGCCATCACCATCACTGTCCCCGGCGCCCGCCCCTCTCTCCATTTGGGGCCAGCCGGCCTGGCCCCCAGCCCCTGCTGGTGCTTCTCCTGGTGGCAGCGTCCTCACAGCGCCGGAGCCGGCAAAGGGACGACTGCACCCTTCGCCTGCGCCAAGTGCGGACGGCGCTCAGGCAGCTCCCCCAAGGCTTCTCAGCCAGTGCTCTAGAGCCCAGGTCTGCTGACAGGAGCTTTAAAAAGGAAAAAGAGGCTACAGCTCAACGACGGGACCTGCCGCGAACTGAGCTGCCAGGCGGGTCGCTGCACGCCCAGCAGAGGCGGCCGCGCTGGCTCAGGCACACCAAGACCCGAGGGCAGAGCCCAGCACTGTGTGCAAGAGGGAAAACACGGTCCCCTGTCCTTCGGGGCTCTCACCTGAGACACCCCCGTGTAACCGGAGAAAAGCCAAGTGCGATACCGTGCACCTCTCCCGCGTACACGGGGAGACCCAGGACACCCGAGTGCCTCGCCGCAGTGGCTGGAGCCCCACTTGAACACTACCCAGGGCTGAAGGTGGAGGACGCCGGGGCGGGTCACTCCCGGGAGGCGCCAGGGCGAGCGCAGAGACCGGGGTCGTGCCGTCGCCTGGGGCCGTGGTGGGCATCCTGGAGGGAAGGACGCTCCCTCCTGGAGCGGAGAGGTCGGGGAGACCCCCTCACAAAGGGGACTTGCGCTCAGTTTCCAGAGCTTCTCCCATGTCTGCTCCTTAAAATGAGCCAGGCTAACCTAAGCCCTACGCCAAATACATCTTATGGTGCTCGCCGTCACCCGCCAGGCCCCAGCTACCGAGCGTCACCGTAAAGCTGCTGCCTGGCGGGGCCAGGCCACCGTGTCACCAGACCGTAGGGCTCTTCCAGCTCCGCTGCGATCTCAGGAGCCCCTGCCTGATGGAGGCGTGTCCTTGCCCGGGGCTCGGCCACGTGACCCCGGGCAGCGGGTGAGCGCCGCGGTCCAGGCCTGGCCATCCGGCCACCCGGTCACCGAGAAAACTCCGCTTCGACCACTGAGCGCCCCGGTCCCAGAACTAAACGGCCCTCGGGAGGCAGGGAAGGTAAGTGCCAGAACATGCAGCAAGGGGGTGAAGCTGGACGGTCTACGACCCAAGCCTCGCTGAAACCCCGACCGAGCCCCTGCACCCACAGAGCCTGCGACGCCCCCTCCAGGTCTCAGTGCCACACGGTCCGACTCGTGCCGCCCCCTCTCCCTCCGGCCCACGGCCTCCGTGAGCCGCCAGGAGCCACACTCGGTGCAGGCGACACCAAGTCACCCCCTATAATTAGCCCACGGCTAACCTCCTCTGTCCTCTTCACCACACGTCCCTCGAGATTCCTTCTAGAAACTTCTAAAAACAGAACCTGGATAGAAGTCCAAGGTGACACCCACTCCCCACCACCCGCTCCCGGCCTCCCGGGAGAAGCTGCGCTCCCACACTGTGTCACATGACGTCCCGTCTCAGAGCCAGAATGTGACAGCCATTGATTCTCAGACGTGAAAGAGAGGCTTTTCAAAAACAAAAAATGAAAAACAAGGCCATCCACTGATCTCTATTATTAGCGATGTGTTGGGGCTGAAATATAAAAAAAAACATTTCTGTGAAAAATTTCCTCAAAGAGGAATTTAAATAAATTTATGTTTAAATAGACAGAATAAAAAAAATAACTATCATAGTAAAAATATTGTAGTGAGCCTCGCTGGTGTCTAACTGTTTATATAAGGAGTTATCTGGATTTTAATTTAAAATAAAAAAATTACCTGTGGTCTGAACTTTCTTTAAAAGATGGCAGTGGCTACTAGAAACTCTCTTTTGTGTTCACGTCAGAAAGACCTTTTAAATTCCTCCCAAAAATGACCGTACTATAGTCTTCCCAGTTTTAAAGGCCACCTCGAGAGTGTGAAAACGAAGTGACTGTGTGAGATAACGTGCCGCACCCACAGAACAAAGCGCGGCCGCGAGTCCCGGAGAAGCCCCAGCTGAGGGGACCAGGGTTCCCTCCACCCCGAGTTCTGGCACCTGATGAGACCGTGGTCAGCTGCTCCACTCGTTTTTCTGCTTGGGCCCTCACATATACAGTGGATGAATTAGAACGTACAGTGTCTGGGTCTCTTTCAGAAATGAAATATTTAGATTTTTTAAAGTGTACATACATTACACGAGACAGGCAGATTGTTTTTCCTGCACTGAGTTTATGTGCCAACGTTTCTACAATGGGCCTGCCGACCTGGCTTCTGTAGACGTCTGTCACCTACCTGGAAACACCTGTTGGCTCCTTCTACAGACGTAAGAATAGCACGAGGAACCTGTAACGCTCCTGTGACTCACGACCTCTCGTATGGGCTGTAAGTGTGCCAGCTGGGGCGTTTGTTTTGTTTTGTTTTGTTGAAAGCTATTTGGTAAGAGCACATTGGAATACCAGCTGTCCTCAGATCACCAATGGGCTGCATTCAAGCTCGGCGCTAAGCTGGTTATTTGGAATCTGAACAGTCTTATCTACGGTGGCAGTCTAGCCCACTGAACTGAACTCAGCAGTCCCGTTCCCGTTACGAGATGCTGGTGGCTGACACCACTGTGTCTGCGGCTGGACACCCTAAAGGCCTGGCAACAGAGGAAAGCACGCCCGCGTCTCTCAGGCCCTGGTGGCGGAGCCCATGGGTGCGGAGCAGCAAGGGTGAGTGGGAGAGCACACAAAGGCCACCACTTCAGACCTGCTGAGAAGCCAAGTGCACAAACATCACCCTCCACGCATTAAAGACTCTGACTTGGTGACTTAGAGCAGGGGTCCCAGCCTCCGGGCCGCAGGCCGGTACCGGTCAGTGGCCTGTGAGGAGTCGGGCCACACAGCAGGAGGTGAGCAGCGGGGGAGCGAAGCTTCACGTCTTTGCAGCCGCTCCCCGGTGCCGGCATCACCGCCTCAGCGCCACCTCAGACCATCAGGCGTTAGATGCCTATAGGAGCCCCGGTCCCTGGGGCCACAAAGGTTGGGGCCGCTGCCTAGAGGCTGGATGAGAAGATGAAGATGGCCTTACACAGCCAGGGCGGTCGGCGCACTACAACCTAGAGATTATGCTCACGCTACACACTGAGGACATGATACTCAAAGGAGCCATTCCTGGGGGCCCGCCCGTTCTCAGCATGTCCTCGGCAGAGAGGGGAATTCCACATAAACATGCCTTGGGGTGCCTGCGCCCCACCCCCATCCACGATAGCCTTGACTTACCGGCTGCGCCTCGGACCCCCTAAGGGGACCAGCAGGCCTAAGGCGACGCTGTAGGCTGCCAGGCGCCGGCTCTGTGGGAGGGGAACCCCAGAGCCTTCCACTTGGAGGGACGCCCCACCTCAGAACGGGGCGCCTGCACACGAAGGCCGTCCGGAGCGCCCGCCTTAGACTGCAGAGACGACTTCTGCAGAGTAGGCCCCGAGTGATGACCGACCAGGCTGCAAAGACCCCCTGCGTCACAGGCCCCTATCCGGGCGGCCCTCACGGAGGGGGCCCACACAGTCTCCCGTAAAAGCAAAGCAGCAGGGCAGCTGCACGTGAAGCCTCCCTCAAGCCCCGCCTGAGACGACGACCGCTGCGTCCCCCCCGGTCAGTCCTGAGGGCACCCGTCACGTCTGTCTCGTCTCCAAAACCCGCACATTGCATGTGGAGCTCAGCACGTCCGCACCAGGTCCCGGCCAGGACTCACTAACGCCCCCCGGAGGCCTTTGGACCTGGGGCAAAGCGCTTGCAAGGACGACGACACCACCCGCCCCGGGCAGCCAGCGCCCCCCAGTCCTGGCTGCGCCCCTCTTCCAGCCCCCCTTCCGTGCACTCCCTCGCGGCTCGCCGCTCCCAGAAGGCCCCGAGGCCCTGGGCCGGGAGACCCTGCCCTCACGCCCTTGCCCGCCGCAGCACCTCGCGACTCGCCTCTGCCCCTTCCAGCCCAAGCCCACGCCGTCCCGGGCCGACCCGGCGCACGGCCCTCCCACCCTCGGGCCCCGGCGCTGCTAGCTGCGTCCCCCCATCGAAACCCACACAGCGACACGAGGCCCTGGACACTGACCCCAGGCCGCTCTGCCGGCGACACTCTTTTCTTCGGCCCGCCTCCACGGGGCTACTCTCTGCTCTAAGTAGGCGACCCTGTCCCTCTGCCCGTTCCGGGCTGGGCCAGGCACCTCCCTCCGGGCTGTCACAGTGCCCGCCTGCCGCAGGTGAGTGGCCCACGTTCCTCCCCGTTCAACGGTGCAGACACCGGCATTCGGCTGTGGCCCACACCGAGTTCCTAGCACAGTGCCTGGCAGGGACGAGGTATGTGTGAAAAAGTAAAGTCATAATTTTTCACCAGGATACGAAAATGGAAAAGTAGTTTCACTGGGTCTTCTGGGACATTTTTAAGGTCCCTGAAACTCTGACCCCGTAGGAGACGAGAGCCGGCATAGTTAAGCATCATAAGCCTTCAGTATTAACTTGTAAAAACCTGTCTAATTATAGACACAATATTTCATTTTTCTGCAATCCGTATCGTTTTGGTTAGTTTCTGACAATGTACTGGCTACAGAGCTTTTGCAACAAATTATGTCCGATTTATTCAGAATATTCCAGTGTAAACTGCCAATTTAAAAAACCAGTCCAGGCATTAAATAAAAAGTTAAAAGGAAACTGACATTTTATTTCCTATTATGTGCATTACTGTTTCCTTTATTAGCATATTCCTGCATTACTTTATTTTCTATTTTCTGTATTATTATGCACACGTATCACAGTATTTCGTTTAACTCAATTCCCGTTTTAAAATGTAAGAAAATGAAGGCCCAGAGAGGCTAAATGGAGTTCCAAGGCCACACAGTTCCTGTGCCACGTGGGAGAGCCAGACTCCAAGCCCTGCCATGCACAGGACGATGCTTTGTGGAAACCGAGCAACAGCTCACTGAAAGACAAAGACCAACGTACAGCACTTACCTTTGAGAAAACTACTGGCAAGATTAAATAACTATACAACAAGCTAATGAAATTTAATTTAAATTGTACGTACTTGATAGACCTGATAATATATATGCATATCCAAAGACATTAAGTATTAAAACAAAACTCCACTGAAGTTAAAACATTCAATCAAACGCTTTAAAAAATCCAGTAACTTTCTTTTTAAATCCGTCGAAACTGCTTAACATGATTAGTTTACATACACACACGTGCACGTGCACGCACACACGCGCACACATGCACACACACAATGCACGCGCGCACACGCACACAATGCACGCGCGCACACGCACGCACACGCGCACACACACAATGCACGCGCGCACACACACACACACGCACACGCGCGCACGCTACCTTCTTTGGAGCAGCTCCCTTCTTTCTCCTGTCTTCTTCTTTCCTTTTCTTCTCCATCGGCCGCTCCTCTTCTCGCACTCAACCCCTGGACCACACAGTTGCAATCAACTTTCCCAAAACGTGTGAAGAAATAAACACAATGTTGCACACGGATTCGTTTCCACTCACACTAGAAGCAAGGACATGGCACATTATTCTTTTACCATTCCCTGAACTAAACACGAATCACACCCTGCGCCCGGCCACTCAGCCACTAAGCGCCCTGTCCTTCAGCAAGTCACAAGCAGGGGAGCTTTCCCTTGAACGTCACGTCAAGGAAGGCGATCTACGACTAGCAAACGTCACACTGGGAAACGAGCTAACCCCCTGGTTTCAGAATGTGAACAGCATCCAGAGTTATTACCTTGCTTGGCTTCTGGTCCCCGTGACCAGTTTTTAGCAGTCAACAGCGATGCTGGGACCCTCCTGGCAACTCTCTCCTGCCAGGTGTCTGGGGTCTCTGGCTTTCTTTGTCTTAAAAAGCTCTTATAATTATTTTTAGGACACGAGCTATTCATACGTGGACGGTGCACTTTAGCATTATAATAACTTCACAGTCTACACGCATCCCACAGTGCCCTGTAAGGACACGGGGAACCAAAAAGCTCTCATTATGTAAGTGTGTTTCAGTTCTTAAAATCACAAATACTCAAAGAGTGTCAGCGGACCCTCTGGCTCAGGATTTCAAAATGACAGCCGGACTGGTTCCTGTGCTCGCCCCTTCCTCTGCACTTCGCCTTGCTTAAAAGGTAGGGGGAAGGTGATAAATCTATTAAGAGCGGACGAAAGAACAAGAGCGAAGGAAGCTGCAACCAAGAACAAACCCCAGACGAGTCTTCA
>NW_011889055.1:155083-168313 GCF_000151845.1 Pteropus vampyrus | reverse complement strand
GGCGCCTCCACTTGGCAAGTCCTGGACCTAATAAGAGTGACGACATGTCGGGGCGACCGAGCCAGACTTGGGGTGTTGTGCCACCCCTCCACCGCCTCGCCAGGGGTGCGAGGTGAGTGGCTTCCTGTCGGAGGACCAAGCTGAAGCTCAGAGGGCCCACGGCGGTCGGTCCCGCCGCCTTCAGGAGCCCGGGGCAGGGGACCCCATCCCTTCAGGAGGTGGAGTGGCTCGGATTCTCGCTCACAGCCCTCCCCTGGACCGGGTGCCTCCACAGTCCTGGTGCTACTCCCTCTTTCCAGAACGCCGTGACGGCACAGAGTGCAAGGCACACACCGCGCCCAGGTTCCGGGATCGTGGGCTGTGCCATCCGGAGCAGAGCAGCAGAGGCACCAGGGCCTCTAACAGGAGGGCCGGGCATGGTGGTCTCAGGACTGTGACCTTGGTGCCGCTAGGCTGTGAATGCTATGGGGGCACCGACGGCAGTGAGGCCCCATGCTTGAGGAATCCAACCATCTGTTTGTTTTTAAAGAAAGAGAAATGTAGGAAGGTACCTAGAAAGCTATCAGAAATGAGCAAAAATGTCCTTTAAAATAACTCATCAGCTATGTCCATGCCACCCTGAACGTGTCCGATCCCATCCGATCTCGGAAGCTAAGCAGGGTCGGGCCTGGTCAGTACTTGGATGGGAGACCACCTAGGAAGACCAGGGGCTGTAGGCGTAAAATATAGAAAAACAACAACTCCTCAGAAAACTGTGCGGTGCACGGCAGAGTACAGAGCATGCTAGCGTCTGTGTAAAACGCTAGACACTGGCTGTGTGTTCGCAGCTGCCTGCAGGTGTGTGAGGCGCCTGAGAGGACACCTGTGACATGGTGACCGGGGGTGGTGCGAGGCGGGCAGGGCGGACAGGGCACGAGGCGCGGGGGAGCGCTCTGTGCAAACTGCTTCACGTGCTTTCAGATCTGAGCCACGTGCCTGAGTGCTAAAAAAACTAAATACTAGAAACATTTCCAAGCATTAATATTAAACGAGTAACTTTTAATATTTAAAAAGTAAAAGGCTGTTCTCTGTGTCTGATCTGCTAGGAGATTCGGCATGGGAACATGCTGCATTTTGTTAGGTTTCCTTCCTGTATCGAAACGGTTATGTGATTTTTGTCCTATGACTGTATCAACGGGCTTTCCAGGTTAAACCATTTGCTGGTATAAACCCAACTTGATATTACGTTTTTATAAGTTGCTGGGTTTTCTCTTTAATAAAGGCAAATTAAAATTATAATGCTTTACAACTCTTTTTACTAATATCATTGGGAAAAGTGTTCAAGAGTAATACTACCCGAAGCTGGCAACAATGGAAGTTGATAATGTAATTATATTTTCGATGCTACAGTGATTTAAATCATCATAGTAACTTCAGACTGGCATCCTTTAGGGTGTGCGTTTCCCAAGGAGAGGGCTCTGTAAAGGGGACGGCTGGGGCAGGGATGCGCCCCTGTCTGTGCGAGGCCACACTGCTTGCAGAACAGTGCGCTGACCAAAATGGTTGCACGCGCACTTGAACTTTAGCCAGGTTTCCCCCTGACCGTGACCCCTGACCTCCGCTTCTTAGAGCACCTACTTAAAAACCCCTGCAGTTGTAAATCCTCTCCCTGACCCTTGGGAATAGAAATCTCCTCCCACAAATGTAAAATGCATCCATCTTCATAAAGTCTTCGCTGCCATAAAAAAAAAAAAGAAAAAAAGGAAAAAGGAACAAAAGTTAGGAGGTTCTCACGCTGCCGGCGTGGAGCTTCTCGGCTCCCTGGAGAGCGCCGTGGAGCAGCTTCAAGGGTCAAGGCCACACGCGCCCCAGCACGCGAGGCCAGGAGCACGCGAGGGGTCGCTGCGAGGCGCACCAGGGCCGAAAGGGGAAACAGCTGTCTGGCAATGACACGGCGGTGGCATCATGGCGGAGTACACTGCCCTGAAAGCCAGCCACCTGTGCACTGACCCGGAGGGAGGCCCCTGACCGTCGTTAAATGGAAAAGGCCGCTGCAGACTGTGGACAACCCCGTCTGCATTTCAGTTGTCTGTCTGCGTTTGTTTATGTTTCCAACTTAATACGACTTCGGAGGAAGACGAGGAGACCCCGCCCCCCGACCATCGGAGGAACCTCACCACGGGACTAAGTGCTTAGGGAAGCCACGTTTTTTAAGAAGTACATCTCGATTTAAAACGTTATGATAAGCATGCGTTATTTTTGAAAATTAGTGCAGAAAACCTATTTAGAACACTATGACATCTAGGACTGGCTTCCACTACTCTAGGCCCCATCCCCTCCTCTCCCCCGAAAGACAGGAAACGAAACGAGATTGAGAAGAGGTTGCCAACTGCTGAAGCTGAGGACGCAGGCTCCTTATTCCGATGTTGATTTTGCATCTGAAAATTCCCGTAACAAAAGATAAAATCCCACGAGCCTCCGTATCAATGATTCAGGGCGACCGGGAAGGACACGGGGACGAGGCGAGAAGTCACCGGGCTGCGGAAGCGCATGTGCGGCAAGCATCCGTCAGGGCGGCAGGACGCGCCTTCGGTCCCTCCCGTCCCCCCGTCCCTGAGGCCTCCCTCCAGGCTTTCCGACATTGCTGCACGACTGTCATCCAGAGGAAGGGCTTCCAAAGGGGGCTCCTGCGCACGGACGGCGCTGGAAGGCAAGCTACCACACTAAAGCGTCAGCCCACGTCCCGCCCCCTGAGGATGCTCGCCGCGGATCACGGTCCCGCCCTCGCGCCCAGAGTCTGCCGGGAGATGTCTGCTTTCATCAGTGCCTTCGCATTGCTCCGGTATACCGAAAGTCTCGGGAGACAAATGACATCATTCTACCTATAGTCTTTTGTTTTTGGTAGTGGTGTTTCCATTCACAAAATACAGTGATTCTCGATCACTGAAAATGTCAAGTCCTAGAAAACATAGCATTCCTACGCGTGATGCTAAATGAATCTGGCGGCGAGCAGCACTTTTCCTTAAACGGGGAGAGGGTTAAATATCACTGTTGTGACCCATCAATTCCAATCTAAGCCCCTAGAAAAGGAACTGTACGAAAATGAACGCTGCGAAGCAATTGCCTAAAAGCCACGTGGCGGGGCAGAGGTAAGCAGGCGGTGGGCCCACGCACTGCGCCGCCCAGGGGCTGAAGGGGGACGGGCCGTGGGCGGCCGTGGCAAGCGGAAGCGCCAACACGGCAGGTCTGAGCCGCCCCCCCGCGCCCCCGCCCAGCTGGTGTCTGGGAACCAGGGTCCCGGGGGTCCCTGCCGTGCTCAGCTGACACAGCAACGTGCTTTCCGCGCTCTAGGGCTTTCCTCCGGGAGGCGGGGAGTTTGCTGCGCTCAGCAGGGGGCGCCTGCAGGGCCGGCCGACCAGGGCCTGGGGCGCTGCGTCTGAGGGTGCTTCTTGCAGACATTTCAGACGGCGTCATGATTCGACGCTGGAGAAACTAAGCACACCCCAGGTGACACCATGGGGACAGAACTCCTGGAAGCCCACTCCTAGCCCGCCCTGGACCTTGTCCCACGTGCCTTTTCCCTCCGCCCGTTCTGCTCTGTAGGCTTCGGCTGTGAAGAAGCACAGTCACGCGTGTGACCGAGTTCTGAGCCCTGTGGGTCTTCCTCGTAAGTCATCAAACCTGAGGATGGTCTTGGGGACCCCCGACAAACACGGCTTTATGGAAAAAAGTCTCTAGGCCACACTGCTGAGTCAAAAAAGGTAAAGGTCCAGATCGGTGTATCACTTGTCAGAAAAACAAGACGAAGTCCCGCTGAAAGGCGTTCCCGCAGCGCAGGAGCACAGTAGGACGGCAGACCCTCCAGGGACCCGGACGACCTGGCAACGTGCAGCCAGCAAACCAGAAGGGACACGCTCCGGATTCCGACAAGCCAAGCAGTGTGCTGGGCGCTGGACAACCCAGGAAGAAAACCCAACCCTAAACCACAATCGTACAGGAACGACCCCTGGGTAAGGACACAGGCACTCCTCGGGAGCGGAACACTCCGCTGGCAGAGCTGCGGGCGGCTTCGGGGCGCCGCGGGAGTGGGTCGGGTCTTGCAGAAAGGCAGGGCTCTGGAGAGGTGGGCCTCCGCGGGCCAGGGAGCGCAGAGGGCCCGGGCACCAGCGAGCGTGGGGCCTGGTCAGCACGGCGGCTCCGGAAGCCGCTGCTGCCCGAGATGACGGAAGGAACGCAGGCGCTGGGCAGAGTGAGGAGTCGGCGTGCTGAAGGCACAGGCTGGGAGGGCCGCTGCGGTGATCCAGGCAAGCGGGTCACGTCCTGACCCGCGAGGCGCCAGTGGGAGCAAAGGGCAAACCCAAGATGACCCAAGATGATAAGGAACCGGGACGGGGCAACATTAGCAAGCACGGCAGCAGAGAGCCGTGCAGACGACAGCTTCAGACCGGAGCGCCGGCACTGCTTAAAGGAGGCTCCGCTGTCAGAAATGGCAAGAACGAGACGAGGGGTCAGGTGTCCCCATCCTGCTCCCAGAGGAGGGGACAAGCGCAGCTTCCCAGAGGCCCAGGCCGCTCGCCCGTCGGCAGGCGACTGTGAGCCAGCTGCTCTCCGCACGGAGCCAGCCGTACGCGACAGGCTAGTTGTAAAAATACATCCCATGTCTTCTGCCAAAAAATGTTGTTCACCTACTTCTGTCCTACACTTTCCCTCTGCTCCCTCCCGCCCTCCTGCTGCCCCGCTGACCACCTGCTCGCCAGGCCCCTCTTCTTTCTCTCCCTCTTGTCCTCCCACAGGGAAATCAAGCCCCAAGCCAGTGCAGCTCTACACAGCAGAGGTGGCCACCCGCAAAGCCATCCCGCCTGGCACAGGTGGAAAGCCAACGGTGGCACAAACAGGTTGCAGTCAAGTCGGGGTCAGATCGGGTCCTCACAGCGCTGGCAGTGACACGCAGAGAGAAGGATAAAGAGATAAGGTTTGGGATTTTTTTTAAAGACGCATACCTACGTGGAGGCAGAAGCGGGGTTGAGGAACACAGGTATCAGCGAAGGTGACATGAGACAGGGTAATGTGAGGGAAGCTAGTGTAAAGTCGCAGGCAGTTTCCCTCTGCAAATACTGAGGCAGTTAACGAACACTGGCGCCGCCGTAAATCGGAGCCCCACACCGCCACGAGGCAGAGGGACCCGCCTCCAAGTCCTGGTGAGAAAGAGTCTGCAAGGGCTCAGGCTCTCCGGGGGGAAACGGAGGCTCAGCCGCCAACCTCTGTTAAAGGCGGGGGAGGGAACACAGCCCCCGTGCGCCTGTATCTGCGTGAAGAAACCCTGGAGCGGCACACGCAGACTAAGGGAAAGACCGCCCCGCAGAAATGCGGGGAGAAAAGAGGACAAGAGGCAGGGCATTTCCAGACAGCTCTCGATTTCGAACCTGCAGCACGGGCAGAAAGCGTAGCTCTGAAGGCATAGCTGGCAGTGAAGGGTCAACAGCTTAACAACGAAGAGAAAGCAGGACACAGAGAGGGAGGTGTGAGGATCCAGTGCTACACAGTGGGACCCTTCAGACAGGGGCGGGCGGAGCTGCAGGGGGGCTTCCGCCGGCCCCGGGACCCCAGCAACGTAAGGCCGCAAGTCCCCACCGAACGCCGCATCGGTTCTGCAGCGTTGAGCGAAACGGTAGGATGAAATAATCTGACCACTTGCTGCTTGAGTGAACAAGAGTTAGGGCCCAAGCACCTCATGGAAGTGGGAACGAAGGGACGGTATCTGCGAACCACTGTGACACCGAGGATGACGGTGCACCGAGCGTACGGAGAGTCCGTGGGTGCCCGCCGATCCCACCGTGAGAACGGGGCAGGGCGAGAGGCGATGCCGCAGCAGGTCCGCTCTCGGAGCGAGAGCAGGACTTAGAAAATCACTATTCGGCAATCCGCCGATTCATGCAAGAACCTCGATGAGAAACGAGACATGCACGCTCTCAAAGTTCTCCCAACGATGTCATTCTTAGTTACAGAGAGAAAAGTGACGGAAGTGACGACAGCTGACATGTACCACCTTGACCAAGTACAGCTGAAGTCGCCAGGACCAGTAATGAAGCAAAGGGACACGACGGGCCTCCGGATGCGACGCAAAAGACACAACTTCTGTGCCACCCCGACCTAAACGCCCATCCGAACCTAACCAAGAGGAAACACCAGACAAATACCGACTGAGAGGCAGTCTAGCAAATAACTGGCCTGTACTCCCAAAAGATACCAAGTTCTTCAAAAACAGAGACTGGGACACTGTTCCAGAACGCAGGCGAGTCAACAAACATAAAAACCAAACGCAGCCTGTATTCCTGGGACGGCATCTCCAACCAGAAAATTTTTTTTTTCATTTGCTATAAAAGCATTATTGAGACAATTAGCATAATTTTAGTAATGTCTCTGGATTCACTATTAAAATTGTGCTAATACTTTTCCCCCCAGTTTTGCTGATGGTACTGTAGTTACAAAGAAAATGTCTTTGATTTCAGGAAACAAATATTTAAGTTTTTAGGAGTAAAGGGACATTGATTCTCCAAGTTCCTCTCGAACGGTCCAGGAAAAAACAGTCTGTACGTGGAAAGAGGACGGTCAAGCGGGGCTGAATGCCAGCGTTCCAGGAGCACGCGGGGAGGACACGCGGCCATTCTTCGCTCTACTGCGAAATTTCTTAGAGTCTGAGATCATTTTCAAACAAAAAGCTAAGGTTGAGGACACATGGTAAGATTAGAAATATTAGAGAATAAACACCCCACCAGAATGCCAGAGTGCTCTGAGACAGTGTCCATTTTCAAGCTGTACCCCTAACACACAGAACCGACGTCATGCCACCCGGCACGTAGGACACTAAGGGTCGCGAAGACTTGGTGACTTGTGTGGTACGAGGCAGCGGTAAGGCTGACCCGAAACCCGGTCCACTAAACCGCCCCCCTAAATTCTACCCCTTCTGAGGATGAACTGAATTACTAGTTCTTCCCAATTCACATGGACCTCACCCTTGACCTCTAATTAAACGCTGCTCATTTCCTCATTATCTCGGAGGTTAGTCTCTCTCCGAGAGCTGGTTACAGCTCCGGGGACACCCAGTTCCACCTGCACTGCGCGCCCGGCCCGGTCGCGGCGCAGGCCCCTCGCTCGTACTTTGCCACCTGCTACTCCCTTCAGGGCCAGCTAACCCCAGGCTCCCTGAGCAGCATGGCATGCAGGCGAGAGCTGTGGCTCCAGTGCCAGACAGAAGTGGCCTGAGTCTTGGCCCCACCGCCTGCTGTGTGAGGAGCTCATCTGCCTTCTCTGAAGCCACCATCTCCTCCCCTACACGGGGTCCTCAGAGGGTTGTGTGGAGAGTAAATTAGGTGATGCAGGGGGGTGTCTGACAGGGGCACGGAACAAGCGTGCCCTAAATATCACTAGGTGCAGAACACTGCACCTGACTAAGGTTAGGGTAAAAGAAGGCTGGAGCCAAAGGAGGGAGAGCACGCAGCAGAAATGGGACCGACACCTCTTACCGAGGCCGTCACCCAGCCCGGAGGTCGGCGCGCTGGCGGGGACATGGAGAGAGGGGAACTCTGTGCACTGCGGGTGGGACTGTGGGTCGGCTCGCCCACCACACAAACCGGCTTGGAGGGTTCTCGAAAATTACGAAGACAGCTGCCAGGGACCGAGCAAATCCACGCTGGGTGCGCAGCCAAAGGGAACGAAAACGCGCGTCAGGAGACGTCAGCACGCCCGCGTTCACGCGGCGCCAGCCGTGACGGCCACGACACGGAAACCACCCAGGCGCCTGGCACCGGGGGAAGGTGGGGCACGTACGTAAACGACAGGGCATGATTCAACCAGGAGACGGAAGGCGATGCTGCCACGTGCGGCAACACGGATGGGCCCCGAGGGCATTAGGCTCAGTGCAGTCGGCCAGGCGGACAAACGCTGCATGGCATCGCTTTCATGTGGAGACTAAAGCAGCCACGCTTGCACAATCGGGGCTGCCAGGGGCGGAATCGGGGAGATGCTGCTGAGCGCTGCGAGCATACGACAGGAAAAGGAGTACGCTCCGGAGGCGTAAGGCTCAGAGCGGCGATGACAGTCAATGTCACCGGATCACAGACGTCCAGCTAAGACTCTAGACCCTGTTTTCCCACGAAATAGAAATGGCAACTATGTGTCCGCTAATGATTTGGAGTAACCATCCTGGACTATTTAATTGTACCACATCAGCACCTGTTGTACAGCTTAAACTCAAAGTTAGATGTCAATTACATCTCAAGTGAAGTAAACCACTCCTGCACGAGGGCAGGGCACTAACCATGGGGCGGGGGGGGGGGGGAGCAAATAGAATTGACTTTACCTGTTAATCATACCTTTAAAAGGTGGAAAAAATAGAAAAAAATGAACATAGAACTTAATATATAAAAACAATTATTAGAGCAGAATGAGGCAGATGCCAAACCAAGAGCTCAAGGCCCTGGGTTCCAGAGTCCGAACCGGCCCAAACCAGGCCGAGGCACTGAGAGGACAGGAAGATGACAGAGCAGTAACGGACACAAAGTGCGGGGAACACGAACACCAAAATCCTCAGCAAAGACGAACACGTGTGACCCAGCCACACGTCGAGAGGACGGCACGCCATGCCCAAGGGGGAGCTGGCCCAGGGTGCACGGGTGGTTTAACAGGTGAAAATCAACCCGGTAACACAACATATTAACAGAACGAAGGACAAAAACTGCATGATGATCTCGACAGACACAGAAAAAGCATCTGGCAAAATCCAACACTCCTTTCACGACAAGACAAAAACACTCAAAGCAAGACGAGAAGGAAGCTTTTTTAACCCAGTACAGGCCATCTACAAAAAGCCTACCGCTCACATCATACTTATTAAGACCAAGTGCTTCTCCTCTAAGATCAGAAGCAAGACGAAGACGTCTACTTCTGGATCTTCCATTTGACACTGTACTGGAGGTTCTCGTCAGAAAAACAAATCGAAGGTGCCAAGATTGGAAAGGAAGTCAGAAAATGATCTCTACTCACAGATGACACGCTCTCGTATGTAAAAAGCCGTAAGGAACACACACGCAAACACGCGCACACGCACAGAGACTACTGGAAGCAGCAAACGCGTACGGCACAGGTGCGGGATGCGGGACCAACATACAAAAACCAGCTGTGACGCGCCACAACGTGGATGACCCTGCCGACAGTGCGCTAGGGGACACGAGGCAGGACAAACACGACGTGACTCCGCCTACGTGCAGTACTTAGAACAGTCGAATCTACAGTGACAGAGAGCAGGACGGGGTGCCAGGGACTGAGGGGAGAGCGGAGGGGGAGTCGCTGTTTAACAGGCGCAGAGTCCCAGCTTCACAAGATGGACACGACTGTGCGGACGGTGGTGGTGACGGATGCGTGGCGCTGGCAATGTGCCGATACCACGGAAAGGTCCGCTCAGAAACGGGTAGAATGGGAAACGGGACATGCCAAAATTCAAAACGTTAGTGCTTCAAGGGACAAAAGTTTTAAAAAGTGAACAGGCACCCTAATGAATGGGAGAAAATATTTGTAAATCACGTCTCTAATAAAGGACTCGTATCTAGGAAATATAAAGAATTCTTACACATCAACGATAAAACTATAACCAAATTTTAAAATAGGCCCACGATTTAAATAGCTCTTTCTCCAAATCTGACACACGAATGGCCAATAAACATGCGAAAAGATGCTCATCACTCGACATTAGGGAAACGCAAATCGAAACCGCAGCGGGACGGCTGGAATGGAAGGAACATCCCAAGAGCTGGTGCGGAGGCGCAGAGGACGGGCCAGCCGGCGTGGCTGCTGGACATGAGACGGCACCGCGGCTTCGGACACAGGGCGAGTGAAACACGGAGCGGTCGCGCCCGCGAGTCCTCCGTGGGGGCGGGCTCTGGAGAACCGAGTCACGCGCACACAACACGCCAGCGTCGCTGTGCGTCATGGGCAAAGGCGGACGCGCCCTGGCGCCCGTCCGCTGATGTGAGGGCGGGCACGGGGTGGCCCAGCTCCACGACGAGACCTCCTCGCCCGCGGAAAGAACGAAGCGCTGACACAGGCCACGACACGGGAACCCCGACGACACGCTGAGTGCAAGCAGCGGGCGCCAAAGCCCACGTGGCACCGGGCTCTGTTCACGGGAGACGCCCACACGGGCAGGACGCAGAGGCAGAGCCAGCGCTGCCAACGGGCACAGCGTCTTCCTTCGGGGCACTGGAGGCGATGGCTGAACTGTCTGGAATTAGAGATCTGCGCCGATCACGCAGCTCCGGAAACACAGTAAAAACTACTGAGTCCTACACCTTAAAGGGGTGAAATTTATGGCATGAATTTTCTCTCACTAAAGCTGCCATGAAACAACTGACGGAGGAACTGGAGGGGACACTTGGAGGAGAGGACGACAGGCGGACGAGAGGAAGAAGGTGACAGGCTGAACGCACACTGCACTTCGGGCTTGAATTCCGGTCACTAGGGAGCCAGCGAAGCTTCCTAGGAGACAGGAGTGACAAGCCCAGAACTGAAGCTTGGGGCTGCCCAGCCGGCGGCAGTGCAGAAGGCACACGCTGTCCCCACCTCCTCAGGGTGGCATGCTCGCTCACGCGCCTCGCGGCGCCAGGCGCTCACGGGTAGCATGGTGAGGGAACTCTATTTCTCTGACATCCTTTGTATGACCAACTGTCACAGAGTGAAGTAACGCTTAAACACAAAGATAAAGTCCGTGTCTATTTAAGCCCCACACAGCACTATCTCCTTGTGTTTTAGGGGGATACTTCAAAAGAATAGAAGGGACCAAAGTCAACAAAACACAGATGTCAAAATTACAAACGCGTTCAGTATTACTGCAGCAAGCTGCTCGATAAATGCCAGCTGACTCAAAACCACTAGTAAGAACAGCAGAGCAAGGGACTGGGTTCCATCTTATTTGTTATTATACAAAATCCAATCAATCACTGTTTGCAGAAAATATCCTGTAAGGTTCAAAGTACCCAATTCCGTGACCAGGTTTCCATGTGTTTTGAACATTCCAGCAGGACCTGGGAGTCAGCTGAGTCACGATCGTACAACACACCACTGCTGCAAGTCGCTGCCTTTCCCCAGTCACGCGGGCACACGCGGGGACTTCCGCTGCATGACCCACTCACGCCGCGCACGCGGATCATGTGAAAAATAAGGCCACCTTATTTTTATAAAAATCTAAACTGTATTTTCACGTTTGTGTGTTTTTTGTTTTGTTTTGTTTTTTAAGTGGAATGTTGCTCTCTCTCTTTTGAATCTTAAAATTTCCCTTTTACTGACACAATTCAGCTCCTCTGACGCCCTCCCTATGACGCAACGTTTCTTAATCTCTGGGGAGCCATGACCCTTTGAAATCTAATAAATACTAAGGACCATCTCTTCGTCTGTCTGTCTGTCTGTCTGTCTGTCTTTAAAGCATACATTCGACTTTCCAAACTACTTCGTGCCATCTGGGGTCCTTCTGCAGAATCCAAGACGAGACTCCCTGGTCAAAGGGGCATTCTTTTCACAAGCTCAGGCCCTACGTCACTTTCTTACCAGGGTTATACGTTTGTCATTGGTGGAAGCTGAAAACAAGCAGCTTGGTGTCCAACAATAAGGGAGCCACCTCGGAAAACAAGCAGCTTGGTGTCCAACAATAAGGGAGCCACCTCGAACAACCCTTCGAAGGCTGCAATCATTACAACGGATCGATTCACACATGAAGACCTGCAATTACTATAACCTCAGCAATTTAAATCATGGCTCAGCTCAAGCTACCCGTCTGGCAAGCCCTCAGATAGAGACAGCAGTTCGTGTGAAGGTGAGTGCGCTGGGCCAACTTTCAGCTGCTTTGCTCTCACGTGGTGGTGGGGGTGTCAAGAACAAACACATCCCCTGTGTGACAGTCCTGCCGGAAAGCTCTGACCTGGGTCTGATCACCCAGAAACCCCAACAAATCCCACTGAGGCCTGCAGAAGTGACCAGTCCACACTCTTCCAGAATGTCAGTGTCGCGAAGGGGAGGAAAGCCACTCCTGGCGTGAGCAAACTGGACATTTAAACACGGCCCTACCTAGGAGTACTGAAGGACAAGGACAGAGAGGTGGGAAGACAGTGCCGGGCCACTGGGGAACTCGGGATGTGCGCCGAGCAGCACGGTCACAGCTACCCTCCCTGGGCGTGACGGCCTGACTGCTGTCACGCAGAAAGCCCGCTCCGAGGAGCGTGGCCAACAGTGACCATCAGTCAGCCTCGGCAGAAATACAGGTATTGCGTGAACCACTCCTGCTGCTTTAAGGTTAGAAAGGTTTCTTCACTGTAAACGAGAGGACATTTTCTCGTGGCCTAAGCCAGCCGAGCAGAAGGCCCCCAGGACTTGCCCACACGCGTCTTAGTGACTGTCAGAAAGCACACCTGTGAAGTACTTCCGCTCACACTGCAGACTGACCTCGGACGCCCAAATTCCCACAAGGTTACCGAAAGGCACTCGGATTTTTTTATGATTATATTTAAATTTTCCAGAGGGTTGTTACACATTGTTAAAGTTAATCTTACAGTTCGTGATTCATTTATTCTATCAACTCATATACCACATGGCTGCCAAACTGAGCTAGAAAGAAACCTGTGGATATGAATTTGCTGGCCTCCAAACCACATCACAGGAAAGCAGGAAAGCTCAACCGGAGGATTCCCTCTCCAGCCAGAGGCTGAGGGATGACAAGGCCAGCACCCCCTTCCGCGCCCCGAGAGCCAGCCCTGCTTTACACCTGCTGTCTCTCGTCTTCTGTTCAGCGTCTGTCCCAGGCAAACGTCTGAGTTCACATGCTACCTCACACGGCACTACAGCATCTTTAACGACTCTTCCTGTGTGATGGCATTTAATAGTTGGTTTAGAGAAAAGAAAAAAAAAACAGCGTAACAGGAAGCATGTAACTCTTGCTTCAAACAACATACTCTACGTTATAGTAAATTCATTACTACAATGGGCATGAAGTATGGGTAACTGTTCTTACAGTTTCATAAAGGAGAAACCAGAGTTATCTGCTATCTACTGGGCGATATAAAATACAACCCTTGGGAGAATCCTATAGGGGAGTCGAAAGGCCTGTCGCTTATTCGCGAATGTGACCCCGGCAAGGTCACGGGCTGTCTCAGCCAAGCCTTCCCTTTTGTGAAATAAGGTCAGAGCACTGCCTGGTCCTCATCCAACGTC
>NW_011889055.1:151617-153658 GCF_000151845.1 Pteropus vampyrus | reverse complement strand
AATGCCGCCTGACGGGACAGTGCCCTGACTTCCCGGGGAGGGCACGCACGGCAAGGACAGGGACACTCCTGACGGGGAAGCGGGGCGCACGGAGCCGCAGCCGGAGCTGAAAGGCGTCCGCCGGGCATCACGGCATCTCTCCTGGAGCACGCTGAACCTTGGGGCAACGGCCCGCCACGGTCCTCAGCACGCACTGCCCTCTCTCCTCCTCCATGCCCGTTCTTCCTGTTCATCCCTTCTGACCAATCCGAGACCCTCAAGCATGTGCATGAGATGGCACCCGCCCGGTGTCAGTTACTCATGCACGTATCACAGCCCTTCTGGACGGTACCTGCTTTCTGTTCAGGAAAAACCCCTGACTTCTTTTCATAGAACCCAAGGGGCCTACAGACCTGAGCGACTGGCTGGCCGCTGCCTCTCATTTTATAGATTAGGCACAGAGACCAAGAGATTCGTCGAGAGCCAAGGTCACGCAAGTGGCAGAGCTGGAATTCAAATTCTGATGCACAGCTGATACAGAAACTGAGTTCTGTCTAATGGGACAGCATACGAAGTGCTAGAAAGCCCTATAGGAATTATACTGATGTAGTTACCTGGCAAAACCAAAACGGAGGGAGAAAAAGACCCAACTCCAAGCTCCTTTCTGCTGCTGAAATTACACCTGAAAAATTCCACCCGTTTTCTTTAATGGTTTCATATCTAAAATTTCCTTAATAACTTCTGACAAAAAAATTTAAAAGTCCAACAAACAGTTAAGTCAGCGGTGTCAGACTTAATTTCCTTTAAATGATCCCGTACTTACTTCGAGTGACAAAATCTTATCTGGCAAGCCAACGATGCCCACCCTTTACCAGCTGAGCAGATTCTTCCGTGATCCCCTTAAAAGAATCGCATCTCAAAAATGCAAAAGCAGCAATCTGGAAGATTCTGTATAGTGAAAAATCTTCCGACGATTTGAACTGTGTGTTAATAATCTCAACATAAACCTAAAATTTACAGTCATCGAGCACAGACTGCATCAGGGAGAAATTGTGTTCCGTCCCGTGGAAGGGAAAGCAAGCTGCTCACTAATTGGGTTAATCTAGAAGTTTCTCGGAATGTCCCAAACCGACGCAAAAGAAAGCAGCGGACAAGGAAAAGACTGCAAGGCAGAAAATGTGAAAAAGAGTTAAATACGGTGCAACGCCCTGACACTTGAGCAATCACAGTCGATAAAGCGAAACGTTTCCATAAAGGCATCCTTTAAAAAGCAACGACTCCCTTCGTGGCGATTTAAGTCACCCGTGCAAAAGCACCCAGGCCCCGGACGAGTGATAACCACTTACGGGGAAGAGATTTTTAATTTTACTGGCCCGTAAAAAGAGCACACACCGAACGCAGACCCGAACGTAGTTTCAAAAGAAAACAAAACGCAGTTTCTGCTTGGTAAAGTTCAAGGGCAAAGCCGTTCCCGGTGCAACAGAATGCGCCCGACGCCAGCGTTGGGGTGAGGGGGGGTGGGGTGGTGGGGTGGTGGGAATGCGAACACATAGTATCTTCTTATAAAGGCAACAATCTGAGTTACAAAGTAATAACGGGGAAGCCAAAACAGTTTGACAGCCCGCCATAAGGGCGGCCTCGATCCTGAGTCACACAATGCCTGCAACCATTTACGACAGTAATTAATGCACAAGTCCCCTAATTAAATTCTAAAAGGGGGAGAATGCTTTAACTAAGTTTACAAGAATTGCTTCCCGCTGGTCCTCTCCACCCCCCGCTCCCCGCCGCCCAAGGAAGGGACACACGCGTCACTCTGCATCTCCCCGCAGTCCCTCCATCCACGGTCCCCTGCGGCCTCATGCTCCCTGCGTGCGCAAGAAAGCAGCGCGGGGCGACTTCGCGAGCCGGGAGGGGCGCGCCGAGCGGGGCCGCACGGCTCGCGGGGCGGGAGGCGGCAGACGCGCCCATCTTACCTGCTGGGGCTCGTCTCCACGTCTTTGGTAGCTTTAGCTTCCAATGCTCTGCAAGAGAGAGAGGGAGGGAGGGAGAGGGATGCGCGTGA
>NW_011889055.1:148239-150131 GCF_000151845.1 Pteropus vampyrus | reverse complement strand
TGGTTCTTGTACTTAAAATGTTAAAAATTATATTACAATATTTTTTGGAGTTAAAAAATATGAACCACAATATGCTTTCACACTACGTTTGTGAATAATTTTCCACAACAGCATAAGGCAATGAAAACAGTAATATTTATCAACACTTACACAGCTGTTAAGATTAGCTGACTTAAAAAAAAAAAGTTAGATTATCAGGTCTGAATAACTAAGTGGTTCTCAACTGGGGTGATGCACCCCCGCCTTTTCCCAGGGAATATGTAGCAATGTCTGGTTCCTGGTTGTCACTATTGGATGCTACTGGTACCCAGTGGGGCAGAGGCCAGGGATGCTGATAAACATCCTACACTGCACAGGACGGCCCCCTACAACAGGAGTACCCGAGCCAAAATGCCAGTAGCACCCACGGTTGAGAAACCTTGGAACTAGTCCCCAGCCCCAGGGAAACTGAGAAGAGATGACTCCTTGAAGAGTCTTCCAGAGCAGTTGGACACATCCCAGATGACCCCTCCAGGGCCGCATTACGAAGCCATGCTAATCACTCTTTAATTGTCTCTTATGCAAACCTGCTACATGGATGTAGGTCACAGATGCATGACGACACAGTGTAAGACCAGCAGTGACTCCTCGGCAGGGTCCTGCTAAGGGAGCTTCTCTCGTGATCCTCTTTCTGTGCTAAATAGTCCCTCTGCTGAACCGTCATCAAACAAACATAGTCTGGCGACTTTCCCTAAAAACAACCACCCAAAGAAAACAAAAGTGTTCTATGCGAGCTCCTCCCAGGTGCTCACCTCCCTTGCCAGCTCTCTCCTAACTCTGCTCCCCGGATCCTGCCCCAGAATTACTCTTATCAAGGTCACGGACTCGGGGTAACTCTTCCGTCTTGACTTTGATTTACTTCTTAACTGCGTTTGCCACAACGGACCGCTCACTTTCTTCAGAGCGACTCTCCTCTCGGCTTCTTGGCGGTGTGTTCTCCCGAATTCCTCTTGACCTCTCTAACCATTCCTGGCTTCTTTCTATCCTTTGCCATCATCCCTTGCTTTATAGCACATAAAACGTTGGAGATCGCCTAGGCTCTGTTCCAGACTTTTCCCTCCTGTGTCCACTTTCTCCTTGGGATGGGTGATCCCATCCGTTCTCTTGCATTTAAATACTATTTCAATGCAGAGGACTCGCCTTCGTATCTTTAGTCCATATCTCACCTGTGTACCCCCGAATGCCAAAATGACAATTCTCCCACAGAACAGATATTAATTGAGCGCTTCCTGTATGCTAGGTATTGTCTTAGGGCCTAGGTCTTGGGCACGTGTGAGGAATTATTCTCGTGGACTGAGGCTAATGAGGCAGGCAGGGTTTTTGAAGGCAAACTAGAAAGCGTATGCTTACAAACTGTAACAAGCACACAGAGGGACGGAATGTTATTCTAAGGAACATAGGAACACGTAACACGGATGCGCCAAAGAAGGTCTCTTTGAAAATGTAAAGCATGACGTGACAGCTGAAGGATGAGGGACAGTCACCCGGGACACAGGATCAGCGGAGGAAAGGTCTCAGGCTGGAGATTTAAATCGGTGAGTCTTCGTGTGGATGAAAACAGACTTCGTGCCGTATTTAGCTCTAACTCCACTGGAGCCACCATTTTTATTTTTCTTGCATAATCGATTAGGGACAAAATCAGAAGCAAGGTCCTCTAGAGAGTAATGGGTTTCCTTTAAGTAATCAAATGCCTCATTCCACGCACACATATTCCCTAGATTAAGTCTACAGTTTGAGAATTTGTGTATGATGTTAAATGACTTTTCGACAATGGCTTTTATGGAATAGTTAAGGAGAGATAAAATGTCCTTTGCTAAGTAAATGCTCAGGGACGGTGTACGTGGGAAGCCTCA
>NW_011889055.1:145874-148189 GCF_000151845.1 Pteropus vampyrus | reverse complement strand
CGGAGGAAAGGTCTCAGGCTGGAGATTTAAATCGGTGAGTCTTCGTGTGGATGAAAACAGACTTCGTGCCGTATTTAGCTCTAACTCCACTGGAGCCACCATTTTTATTTTTCTTGCATAATCGATTAGGGACAAAATCAGAAGCAAGGTCCTCTAGAGAGTAATGGGTTTCCTTTAAGTAATCAAATGCCTCGTTCCACGCACACATATTCCCTAGATTAAGTCTACAGCTTGAGAATTTGTGTATGATGTTAAATGACTTTTCGACAATGGCTTTTATGGAATAGTTAAGGAGAGATAAAATGTCCTTTGCTAAGTAAATGCTCAGGGACGGTGTACGTGGGAAGCCTCAGTAAGGCAGGCAGACACCGCTGGCCCCACACCGTGTAGAGTCACCACTACAAATACAGTTGACACGGCAGGGTCACATTGATTCCTCACACACCAAGACACGTAGTGGCGTTGGAGACGCAGTTATTCTGGAGTGGAGAAGAACGCTCAGTCAAGTTCCCAACAGCTAGGAACCGATTCTCCCTCGACTTTCGTGGCAATTGCATTGCTGGAAATTTCAGCATCCATCCCAATGGAAAAAGTAAGGATTTCAGTCCTCAGATAATTGTTAACCTTTGACCTATGTGAATCCAGCGGGAGGGGGGATTCTCCATTTGGGGGGCTGTCCCGGTCCAGCACACACACACACCACGGAGAAAACGACAACAAGGCGCATCAGAATGAAGTCATTTAAAGACAATGATTAATAGAAAAATCTTAAAAGCAGAGAGAGAAGAAAACATAATATAGACTACAGAATAAAGAGTCAGGTGACAGTTGTCTTCTAGTTAGGAAGAATGCAAAATTCTGTCACCTACAAAAAAGTACTTTCAAAACTAAAGTTGAAATAAAGACTTTTTAGGCTTCGAAAATCCAAAGGAATTGTCACCAGCCACTCTCCTATAAAAAAAAATGGTAAAACGAATCCTTCAGACAGAAGGAAAAGGAGATGAGTTAAAAATCTAGATTATATGACAGAGTGGTACTTAAATAGGTAAATCACACATAAATATGAAAAACATTTTTTTATTAATCAAATGTCACTAAAAGATTATTGACTGTTTTAAATAAAAGTGAGAAAAAATGTATTGTGGGGTTTACGACATATGCAGAAATAAAATATAAGACAATAATAGCACAAAATCTGGGAGGGGAGAAATGGATGTATCATAACATCTGTTTACCAGGACGTAATCTACCGCTTAAAGGTAGACAGTATGATAACCATAAGTTTTTTATACTAGGACTGTATATGAAAACCCTGCAGCAACCTCTAAAATAACACAGTAGAGAGATCCAAAAAGCCGACAAGGGAGTAAAACAGTGTAAGCTGAGGGTCCAGCTTTGTTTTTTGCATGTGGATATTCAGGTTTTCCATCACCATTTATTAAAAGACTGTCTTCTAACCATCGAGTGGTTCTGACACCCTACAAAAGAGTAAAATAGAGTCATAAAAATTACTCAACTGAAAGCATGTAGCAGGGGGAAAAGGAGAATGAGACAAATAGAAAAGAGCCAAACGTAAATTTTAAATCTACTAAGTCACATCGAATGTAGGTAGTCCACACATCCCGATTCGAAGGCAGTGATAGACGGTATAAAAAAGATGGATCTTAACTGTATGCTGCCTATAAGAAACTAAGACACAAACAGAGCTTAAAAGCAAAAGGATGCAAAAGATAAGCTAACACCGATAAAAAGAAAGCTAAAGTGGTTCTCTTACTATCACCCAAAATAGATCGGGGAGCAAAGAATATTACTGGGGGCGAGGCGCGAAGGGTCAATTCATCCAGCGGCTGTAGCAATCCTAGATTTGTGTAACTACTGGAAGAGCTTCGAAATACAGCAAAAAAAAGAAAGAAAAAAAAAGACATAAGAGCAAGGATAAATAGACACATCCACAATTGTAACCAAAGGTTTCAACGCCCCTCTCTCTAGAAGAAAATATAGAAGAAATGTGACTGTGGATAAAGCAGCGATTTCATAGTCACCAACAACACGATTTGTACAACATCAAAATTAAGAACTTCGGCTTTTCAAAAGACATTCTTCAGGGAATGAGAAGATAAGACACAGACTAGGGGAAAATATTTGCAAATCACATATCCGGTAAAGAATTTGCATCCGGGATATATAAAGGAGCCATAAAATTCTATTTAAAAAAAAACAACCTATTTTTTAAATGGGCCAAGGATGTGAACAGACACATTAGTAAATAAGATGGACACACTTAACTGCCCTGGTACTTAGGGACGTGCAAATTA
>NW_011889055.1:135990-144233 GCF_000151845.1 Pteropus vampyrus | reverse complement strand
GTCCACAGCTTGGCCGACCGGCCTATCCCGGCTCTCGACTCGCCCTCCTCGCCGAGCTCGGTCATTTCTAACTCTCAATTTAAAGTGAGAGACGTGAATACGTAGAGGACATTGCTGGGTTATTTTCACTGGCCTGCTCTCAACACTGTCATGTCTCAAGGAACAGGGAGGCCCGACGGGGACAGGTGGGGACGGCTGGTCTGCGGAGCAGTCGGGTCATATACGACATTTATCGATTGAGTTCACTGTCTTATGTGAGTGTGCTTCGTCGAGGCCCCAAACAATCAAAATAGTGATGTCAAAAATCACTAATCACAAGTCACTACAACGAATGTGATGACAATGGAAAAAATTTGAAATTATGCAAGAATTACCAAAATAAGACACAGACACACAACGTGAGCAAACTCTGTCGGGAAAATGGTGCCAATAAACATGCTCCACGCAGGGTTGTCGCGAACCTTCTGTTTGTAAAAAACGCAGCATCTGTGAAGTACGATGAAGCAGTAGAATGAGGAGATGCCTGTGCTCGCTTCTCGAACGCGTTTGGGTCTGTTCTGGATTCAGACCTGTTCTGCTACTCAGCCTTTCTCCTCGCGTACCGGTCCCAAACTTCCTTTATCACTGCAGCTTTAAAAGGCACTTCGACACACACTAGGGTTAATGCCTCTCTATTACTTTTCGTTTGCAGAATTTTCCTGGCTAGTCTCACTTGTTTATTCTTTCCATGTGAACTGTAGGCTTAGTGAGTCTACTTCCAAAAAGACAAAACAGAAAACAAAACAAACAAAAAAAACCCCCCAGAAACCTCATAACATATTTTTTATTGATAGAAAATTAAATATAAAGGTTCATTTAGAGAAAATACACATCCTCACACCAGTAAATCTTCTTCTCGGTGAACTGGGGATGCATTTTTATTTGTTGTTTTCATTGTGCTTTGTTTTTACTGTTACAGTGCGTGTTGATGCTCTTTGAAGTACAATATTTTTTTCCATTTTGTTTTCTAGCTTTTTTTTTTTTTTCCATGAAACATAGAGATGCTGTTGATTTTGGATGCTCTTTTTATTTTTCCAGTCGTACCCTTGGATCGTCTAGATATGCAATGATATTACCTGCGAATAATCATCGTATGGTCTCCACTTTGCAAATCTTAAACTTCTATTTTAACCTTGGTACATCTAGATAATAGTGGCACTTTAATCTCACTTATCCCGTCACCGACTTTAATGGAAAATGCTTGTAGTGTTCAACCTCAAACACGATGCATTTTTTTTTTTTAGCTTAAATATGTGTTTATCACCTCAATAATGGATGTCGATTTTACTAAGTACTGTTTTGGTCTCTAAGAAGGGCCACGTGGCTGTCCTCCTTTGCCCAGCGTGAAGGGGTCTCTCACTATCTGGAGAGGCGGTCCCACACAGGCCAGGCAGGCCGGCTCTCATCCCAGCTGTCCCACTGACTATACCTATGACCTTAGGATGCTTCTCAGCCTCTCTGTGCCTTTGCCACCACCTTCGTAAACCAAGGTCAGCAACAGCACCTAGCTCAAAGGACTGTTGCAGGATTTTAACGAATATGTATATATTCAGAGCACGAACACCGCCTGGTGCATCATAAACGCTCTGTGAGGGTCGGTCGTCGGCAGTGTCCGGCTGCAGGGCTGAGTGTTTGTTGTTCAGTTGTTTAAAGAAACGGAGTTATGCATTTATGGAAGTAGAACGCGCATCCGGATAAGTGCAGAGCTGGACGCGCTATGACAGCGGCCAACATGCGTGCGGCCGCCTTCGCCACAGTAGGTGCCCGCGCGCCTGGGGGGACAGGAAACCGCCACCCTCACCGCCGCCAGGATGCGGTGCTGCGACATGGTTTTAAGATGCTGCTGGATTCGGGTCTGTGTATCAATATTGGGCTGGCGTTGTGCTATAGTTTTAAAGACTCTTTTCTTTATGTATTAGGTAGAGCCAAACCGAATTCTCAATATTCAACTGTCTGGAATTACAACAATAACAACTGCATTCGAGAAGATTTAAATAAACGGAAGGCCGTCCGAGAGACTTAATATCGATAAGATGGCAACGCTCCTCGAATTGATCGGGAGATGAAACACGATCTGTATTGGAATTCCAGGTGCATTCTTGCTAGAAATTGACGAGCCAATGCAAACACTTTTAAAGAAAATGAAAGGGACCCAGAATGGCCAAAATCATCTAGGACAAGAACAAAGCGGAAGGACTCACGGTTCCCGATTTCAAAAGTTACTACAAACCATAGTAAGTAAACAGTTTGATCCTGACATCCGGATAAATGTATAAATCGAAAGAATAGAACCGAGAACCCAGAAACACACCCTCACGTTTATGACCAATTGATTTTCAACAAGGACGTATAAGTAATTCGATGGGGGAAAGAGCAGCCTTTTCAACAGATGGTGCTGGGACAGCGAGATACTCAAATGCAAAAGAATGAAGTTTGATCCCTACCTCACACCGTACACGAACATTAACTCGAGATCGATCAAAACCCTACACGTAAGAGCTAAGACTGTAAAACTCTTAGCAAAATAACATGGCGGTAAATCTTTATAATCCTGGATTTGGCAATGGTTTCTTAGCTGTGACGCCAAAGGCACAAGCAACAACAATGAAAGGAGAAACAGATAAACTGAACTTCATCACAGTTAGAAACTTCGGTGCTTCAAAGGACACTACCAATGACATGAAAAGACAATCCACATAACGAGAGAATGTGCGCAAATTATATATTCGAGGAGAGACTTGTACCCAAAAAAATAAATACAAGAAACTGTTACAACTCAACGATGAAAAGACACATAACACAAATAAGAGATTTGCAAACGATTTGTGTGGACGTTTCTCCCAGGAAGATACACAAATGGCCGAGAAAGCACATGAAAATATGGTCGACGTCATCGATCATCGGAAATGCGAATGAAAACCCCAGCGAGGTATCACTTCACATCCTCTGGGATGGATATAAGAATAATAAAATAAAATACAGCTAACGAGAGCTGACAGGGATGTCAAGATGCGGGAACGCTCACCCACTGCGGGTGAGCGTGTGAAACGGTGCAGCCATTAAAAAGTTAAACGTAGAGCGACCACATGTTTAACTCTACCTCTGAGGACGCATCCGACAGAAATGAAAACAGACGTCCACACGAAATGCTGTACGTAAATATTTTCAGCAGTTCTAGTCGTCCTGGTTAAAAAGCAGAGACAACTCAACGTCTAGCAACCGATGGGTCATAAACCAAGGCAATGTGTCCACGCGATGGGCTATTCCTCGGTCAGAGAAGAGAGAGAAGCACCGATACCTGCTACGGCGTGAACGAGTCTTGAAAACATTACACTAAGTGAAAAAAGCCGGTCGGAAACGATCACGTGTTACATGGTTCCATTTCTATGAAATGCCCAGAACAGGCAAATCTAGAGAGTCGCAAAGTAGATTAGCGGTTGCCCAGGGCTGGGGTAGGGGATTGGGGGATTGAGGAGATGGTTAAAGGAAATTAGGCTTCTTTTTTGGGGAGATGAAAATGGGTTATGTTGGTGGCACGACTCAGTGAATATACCAGAAATCATCGAATTGTGCGCTTTAAATGTGTGAATTGTGGGCACGCGCATGGAATCTCAATAAAGCTGTCACCAAAGACATGTTTCTTTCCTACGGTGCAATGTAACCTCTCACAGCATCTTAAAGAGCACTAGATTCTATGGTAGGGCCCCAGATGGGGTCAAGTTCACGGGTGGAGCCGGGCAGAGGCAAGGAAAGGTAAAGGCCACTGGCGGGAGAACTCAGGGAAGGTCACGGCGGGGTCAGTGGGAGGCTGGCGGGCTTGCTGAGGACGGGGGAGGAGGGCAGAGTGGGGGACGCTGACAAACGGGGCTGATGGGTGGACTCCAGCGTCCGGGTGTCCGGGCGGGGAGTCGCGTTGGAAGGGGCCCAGGCTCCCTTCCGTGGGACCAGCAGGAAGGAGGCGAGGGTGAGTTCAGATGCTAATTAGTCAATGGTGCAGAGAACTTCTTTCTTTCCGGGCTCCATTTTCTCTGGAAAGCTGCCTGTGGGTCTGAGGAGGGGGTTCGAACCTAGGAGAGTTTGGGGGAGAGGGGAGAGGCGAGCCGCGGGGGACTCCAGGGCAGAGGCCTGGCGCCCTCGGGGGAATGAATTCTGACCCCGCCCCCGGCAGCCCCCCGCGGGGGCCATGTCGTCCTGAGTCATCGCTGCCTCAGGCCACACACCCCAATTCTTCCAGTGTGACTCACACCTTTGGCTCCGAGCCTCCCACTCTGTACAGCCTCCTTTTGGCTGCCTTCCTCCCAGAACTGAATGTTCTCCCTGGGAAGGGTCATTCGAGCCTGCCTCCCCAGTTCTGGACCCCATGCCGTCATTAATTCAGCCTGTGATGACCAGACACCGTTCGGCAGCCTCACGGCGTTGGGTCAGTGACAAGCAAGTCCAAAGAGCACGGAGAAACCCGTTTGATAATGGATCAGCCCCCCGTCAGCCGCTGGGGAACGTGGGGGGCAGAGACCAGCAGTGCGTTTGGCGTGTTGGCAAGTGGAGAATGTCTGAAGGTGTGGGGCCGGGAGCAGGCGTGGGCGTGTGTACGTGGGACGTCCCCAGAGACAGTTTCTCACTGCATGAGGCCGGCCAGACAGTTTCTCACTGCATGATCCGTCACCTTGGACCTAGCTACTGAGCATGGCCAATCAAGCATGCGTCACCTCGAACCTCAGATCATGGGAACTTAGTTACTTAGCGCAACCTATCGAGCACCTTTCACCTTGAACGCAGTCACTGAGACGGCCCATTAGGGTTCAGGAGTGCAGCACGAAAAAGGGGACAATGCGAAGCAGCCATGACCAGATCCTGGGGTTACCGCTGGTCAAAGTTCCTGGGCACTAGGAGGCACAGGATCCCCGAGTCCAGAAGGGACAGGACAAAGCTTGGCAGAAGGAACATAGCATGTGGTGTCAGATCTCGGTGTCAGGCCCATCTCTGCTGCGTGTCTGCTGTGTCACACTAGCATTTGGCACATCGCTTGGCCTCTTGAAGCCTCAGCTTCCACGTCTGTAAAACGGGGATCGATAACACCCACCCTCCAGGGCCAGCTGTTGAAGAAAGGGCAGGGGTGCCCTCCAGAGTGGAGCCTGCTTGCCCACCTCTGGGTCTTTGTACTTGTATTCCCCTCGGAAGCACATTCGACACAACCCGGCTGTGCCCGAATGTCCCTGGTCATCCTCCGGGTCTCGTCCAGCTCCTCCCTGTCCCCTGCAAGTCGCCCGGGTTAGCTGTCTGTCTCCTGTGGTCTCCCTCCGTCACGGGGCCACCTCACAGCTCTGGGCCTGTCCCCGCCTCCCCCCGCCCCCCGCAACGAGTCTGCAGAGGCGACAGCACCATCTCAGTCCCCCGAGCCCCCGGTCCGAGGCACACACCGGGCACGCGACCAACATGCTGATAAAGTGAAGTCTTGAAGATCCAAGGCGGTCACGAGTGTTTAGCCCGTGCCTCTCTGCGGGCTCTTTCGCCCTTCTTAAAATTCTCCCAGAGACCATGGGGACACCCAAGGGAGGAGCCTACCCTCTGGAAGCAGAACGCAAGGCTTTAGCTCCTGGCTCTGCCACTTACCAACTCCGCCAGTCACCCCGTCTGTGCCTCAGTTTACTCGTCCACGAAGTGACCCATAAGGACACCATGGAGATCAGACGAGCTACTGCTGGCGTGACGCTTGTAACCGTGCCTGGAATACCGTAAACACCTTCTGAGTGTTTCCTCAGCAGCCCGCTTGGCCGCCTGCACGGCCCTCCTCTCCCGCTCCGGCTGCCTGTGACAACCTCCCACTCACGAGATGGCACCGAATCCAGCCTCGCAGGGGCCAGGCCGCCTCTGAGCAGGGGCCGGTTGCGCTCAGCCGCGGCTTCTCCACTTCTGTGCACCGCGAGTCGGCGGAAGGTCTCGGAGATTCCGATTTGGAACCCGAGGCAGACCTGAGACTTTGCACCTAACAAGCTCCCCGGGGATGCTGATGTGCACGGGCCACGCTCTACGTAACAAGGACCCAGACAATAAGGGTTCATTTTCCTTATTCGTCTGGGAGAAACTAGCACATTAGAAAGGATTAAAAGGCAAGAAATAAAAGGTACCCGGACGTGAGTCGCTTCTGCCGCGTGTTATCAGGGTCTGCGTCTCCGTGGTTCTCTCGGCCTCTCCGTGGCTGCTTCAGCTCCAGCCCTCGAGTCCACACCCGAGGCAGAAAGAAGGGAGGCAGGTGAAGGATGACGGCCGGGTGAGCGTGCCTTCCGAACACAAAAGCCGGGACTACCGCACACGCCTCCAGGAGAGCTCTGCGTACATCTCCTGGGCAAGGATGCGTCCACGCGCTCACCGCTGGCCTCAAGGACAGAGGAGAAGGTGGCAGGACACAGTCCTCCCCGGAGCAAGACGCGGAAGAATGAGACGAACGGACATGAGACAGGCACTGGCCCTGTCAGCCGCGGTCTGTGCTCATGCTCAGAGTCACATACACTCCACTCCTTGTCACTCAGATCACGGGATTAATAAAACAGCGTCTCCCTGCCTCCAGGGCTCAGGTCTGGGACGAGAAGGGGGGCAGGGTGAGAGGGTCGCCCGAGGACTGGTCTCAGAACTACCCTTCCCCTCCGACCCATCAGCTCGGAGCAGAAGAAGCACGAATTACTGTAGCAAGAATTCCTCCCTAGGACGCTTCTCAACTGTCACACACGTGACGAGAGCAGAGGGACCCCACCCGTCAGCAGTCTCCCTTCTGGAGCCGAGGGCAGAGTGACTCTGCCTTGAGGGAGGCACTCCCCCACCCCCACCCTCAGCCCCTCGCCCCTGTGCTTTGGCAAAACCGATGGACCCCAGGCCTGTGACGGATGCTGAGCCCATCAGCCCACTTTGCCTCATTAGGCTACTCGTGATTGGTTTAGGGTCAAGTCAATCATCAGCTTGGAAATTAGATCTTATACTTTAGCACAAGGAACCGGTAGGGGAGGCTAAGAATGCTTTCGAATCATGTCGCGTCTTTGCTGGGAAATAAGATATTCCGAGATGAGTCGCTCCACCCTTACTTATCCTTTACTCAGTGATTACTAGTCTTTAGCAATTTTGGTGTCACGATAGCAAGCCAGTCGCCAGAGCTAAAGTCAGCAGAGCTGGAGGCCCTCGAGGACCTGCTGTGCTGTGTCCCCCGACAATACCAGTCGACAGGCAGCCAATTTGCTGAGGCCAGCTACCTGTAAGTGGGGTGCCCTCCTGGGGACAGCGGGACATGTTAACAGGGCTGTCCTCAGGGAGTGACTCCCGTGGTGGCCTCTCAGGCACTGTGGCATCATGAGAGGGTGTTTGGGGGCAAGGATCAATACTGAGCCTGGCCACCAAACCTCACCAGGTAAACCAGTCGTCCAGGCTAAGTCGATCGTTAGAAAGACTCGGTCCAGTGCTTTTGCTTGACGTGCCGAAGAAGCAGACCCACTTTCTCGTGCTCACGTCGATGGCCGTGGCTTCGGGAACTTCAGACGGCTCCCATGCAGTCGCGGGGAGGGGGCCTGAGCTGCAAACACAGCCAACGGCGAGGGGCCGAGATAGATACACGGAGACGGAAAAGAAGGGCCACGCCATGACCTGCGTAAAGCGGGCTTGGACCGTCCCGCTTGGTGGCGCGATGAATTTCCTTCCTCAAACCAAGCCAGCTGCCCTGGGCTTCTGTGACCTGCGGCAGAAACACGTCCTGCAGGGGGGCGTCGAATCCGGGACAGTCACGGGCACGGGCTGCAGCATCAGACAAGCCGGAGGTCGAACCCCCCGCTCCCCACCGCCGGCTTGCTCACCTCTGGCCTCGCTTCCAAGAGTTCCTCCCGTTAAAAAAGGGGAAGAGGTGATGATGGTGCGATGATGGTGCGATGATGGTGACGTGAACACAGGGCCCGGCACGCTCGGGCGTAGGGGATGTCACCGTACTTGGTGGAGTTTTGTTTGTTTTTTTTCTAGATCAAATTAAAGCCCCGGGCCCCGGCAGCTTCAGGCTGGCCGTTGGCAGGGTGGTCTCGGAGCAGCTCTCAGCTCCGCTGTCTGAGGGTCCATGTATTGTGGTTTTCCAGGTAAGTGGCCTTGGCTAAGCTGAGAGCCCCAGGTCACAGTCCAAATAGCTATGGGAGGCCATTGTCCTCTGAGATACAGCCACATTCTCGGGGTGTTGTAAG
>NW_011889055.1:129129-134360 GCF_000151845.1 Pteropus vampyrus | reverse complement strand
GGAGAGCCGACGATGGACGTTTCGGCCTGAGCCTGGGTCCGACATCTCAGCTTGGAGACCGCCAGGTAGAGAGAGTTCTTTCTTACTCGACTGATCGGACGAGGCCCACCCACACCGGGGAAGGCGATGTGCTCACTCAGCCAATCGGCTCAAACCCACAGACAGCCAGGATGACGTTTAACCAAACATCCAGGCACCGCGTGGCCCAGCCAGGTTGACGCGTAAAAGGGACCATAGCAGCGGGTCTCGGTCACACTGTGAAAGATCGCGAACGCCATGATGAAGAGGCGGGACTTACCCTCCAGCCGTCAGTCATTCACCCCTGGCTGATCCCCTACTCCATGGGCCATGCTGGGGGGGTGGGGATGTAGGCGGTCAAGCCGGCAGACTCAACTTCTGGTGCAGGACGTAGGGCGAGATGCAGGCATTGGAGAGCTGATTATCTGGACGCCAGCTCCTCAGGTAGGGCCTCTCTTGCTGCCCGTCCCCCAGTGCCCTGGGGGGCACTGGGCGTCTCCCTCTGGGGGGCTCCCCGGGCCCCTCGACATGGTGGTGCAAATGCAACAGGTCTAGGAGCGTGGTGCTCGGTGCCTGCGTCTGCTCACTTCTAGCCACCATGCGACGCACGCCCCGGTGGGCACCGCCACCTACCCCATTTTACAGGCGGGAAGACCGAGGCTCAGGCCAGCACGCACCCAGGGCCGGGCGTTGAGGAGCCGGATCGGAACGCAGGCAGGCAGCAGACCTGAGCGTCCCCGCCCGATTCCGCGGCCCCTGCAGAGGCTGCCCAGGCACTGGTCACATGGGTCACACGGTACAGTGTTCGGTCACTGAAGTGCTGCCCTGTGCAGGGCAGAGGGAAGACCCAACCCAGCACCCCCTGCCCTCTGGCTCCCACACTGGCCGGGAACGCAAGCCTGAGAGCACACGTTCGCCCAGTAGGCAAAATGATGGATGAATGAACGAGTAATTGCTAGGAGTTCCCAGGCCCGGGGTATGGCCTGTGAGTAGAAGGATTCAGAAGTTTCTTAGCCAGTCATGTGTGTGCGTGTGTGTGTGCACGTGCATGTGTGTGCATGTGTGTGCGTGTGTGGACGCTTGTGTGTGTGTACGTGTGCGTGCGTGTGCGTGCATGTGCCTGTGCGTGCATGTGTGTGCGTGCGCGCTCGTGTGTGCGTGTGCGTGCGTGCATGTATGTGTGCGTGTGTGTGCGTGCGCGAGAGCATCCACTCCCCCAGCCTCAGGAAGAAACAAAACCACGGAAAAGGAAGGAAGGGAGAAAACGGGGCGTAGCAAGGGTTTCGGGCTGGATCCGGGGATGCTGTCCTGGGAAATGAAGGCCACCGTGCCGTGGGCCCTGGCCAGCCGGCTGCTCAGTGGACGTGGGGGCAGCGGGTCGAGCGGCCTCTACTCTGGCGTCCACCCCGGCCTTTGGCGCGGGCGCCTCTACATTCAGCAGGTATCTCGTCCAAGGGAACAGCAGAACAGGAAACCACGTTGCCATGGAGACCGGAGGGGCCTTCCAGACACAGGAGAAAGTAAACACACTCTGGTGGGACTTAACCCCCACAAAGCCAGGGCGGCCTCGCCGCGGCCTGAGAGGTCCAGCTGTCACTAGAAACGTCCTCAGGCCTCTCCTCCAAGGGCCCTCGGCACAAGGGCTGAGTGGCCCCTCCAGCCCAGTCAGCATCCCCCGGGGCTGAAGCAGGCAGCCACCTTTCGCCTGGGCCTCCTCAGCGTCCCTCAGGGCCGACAAGGACTCACATGTGTGGGGCGTGCGGGATGCCAGGCGCCTCCCCACGCACTGCAGATCTAGCGGCTTATTCGGCCGAGATCACCAGGCGGTTGGTGGAGGCAGCAGGGCTGGGGGCCCTGTGGGAGGACAGCGGTCAGGACGTGGCCCGGGACCCTCCCGAACCAGCCGTGTGAGCCTGGACAGAGCAATGCGTCTCCCTGAGCCTCAGTATCCCCGTCGGCATAGAGGTGCCTCCCCAGAAGGACGGCCGCGGGCTTAGGCCTGGTGCCCGTTTTCTGGGTGCTGACCACGGGCTGGGCACCGTGCCGGGCCCTGGACGTGGGCGAGCGTGGTCCTGGGCCTGGGCAGCTTGTGGGTGGGCAGACAGACGTGGCCTCTGTCTGCTCCAGGAGGACCTGGGAGGCCAGAGGGGCTGCGGTTCCAGCAGCACGGAGGTGCTGGCCGCAGCGGGGCCCAGGGGGAGCAGGGCCCACATCGCCCGGCCCTGACCCCGAGCGAGAGCAGGAGGAAGCGCTGCCGGGGCCCGTCCTGGCCGGCCAGTCCCGGACGGAGCGCTCAGTGTGGCCTGTGAAGCATGAATGGCTTTTAAATGTGTAAGTCACGGAAAGGGAATCTGCAAATAGTACTTTCACACATGTGAAAACGGTAGGAAATCAGCAGTGCCGTGCCCGTAACCGACGTTTTGTGGGGACACAGTCGCACCCCGGTGGGGCCGGCCTTGGGCGGCTCGTGCACCGATGGCTGAGTTCAGCCGTCGCGACACAAGTGTGTGGTCCACGGAGCCGAACGGAGGGGTCCCTGGGCGAGATGTCTCTGGCCTTGGGGCGCAAGGTCTGATCAGGAGGGGTGTCCCTCAGGACTCAGGGACAGCGAGGCCAGGAGGCCACTGTCGCCCGTGAGCTCGTGCTGCCAGTAACGTGTCGTGAGCTGTGGCGTCTTCGCGCGTCCCCCTGCCTCAGGGCTGCGCGCACCCTCACCTCATGCACGAAGCAGCGGGACGGGGATGGGGACAGGGCAAGGGGCCGTGCCCCCGGCGACATAGCTGGCCGGTGCCGGGGCCCGCACTAGGCCTCCAGACTCAGGCTTCCTGCTGCACGTGGGTGGCCGCGGTCAGGGTCGCCGTGCGGGACGCCGGCTGACGGCTGCCCTCCCCACAGCACCTCACCTGAGTAGCCGCCTCGGGTGCCGGTGGAGCTGCGGGCGTCCGTTGCCCCCACCACAGCCTTTTGGATCCTGCCCGGCATTGGGGGACCTCGGCATCTGACGATGGGTCTGTGCTGACTGCCACCTCCACATCCTCAGCTCCGAGCCGCACGGGGCTGAGCGCAAGGGCCCAGGAGCCTTCCCACGCTCGCCGCGTGACCCTGGGCGCTAATCAATGGCTCCGAGCCTCAGTTCCCCCACTGGGATGTCGGTGCCCAAGTCAACGACGCACTTTCTGAGCCCTGCTGTGCGCCCAAGCCCAGTACCCCGCGTACGGCTGTGCCCTCTGCCTCCCCCTTGGTGCCGACCCCTGGGGAGCCCCGGGAGGTGATGGGGGGCAAGGCGGAGTGCGAGGGTGGCCTATTCCCCAGCTCCCCCCACCGTGGGGCCTCTGGGGGCTGGTGCTTAGGGTCACTGCTCCTGCCAGGTGGCCCTCTCCACACAGACTTCTCAGTCTGCAGGTGACAGCGGGGGTGAGTACAGAGCCCACCATAATCAGTCCCCGAGGACGCCTGTGGCTTCCGGACACCCTGTCCTCCTGCGGAAAACAGACCTTTCATAACCGCTTTCCGAAACACCCAATCAGCGCGTGCCTGCCTCCTGTGGCGACCCCGATGGGTGCTGTCTTCATATCAGCCGGTTCCGGACCGGCCCGGCAGGCTCACGGGAGACCTGCTCTGCGGTCCCCAACACAGCGCCTATGGTCGCATGCCGTGTCCCCTCCCGACGCCGCGGTGGGGCCGGGTCTCGGCCACGCCCCTGAGCGTGCAGGTGGATCGGCACATACCGCGGGAGAAGCTGGAGGCAGAGGGACCGGCCACAGGTCTGACGTTTAGGGCATCCCTTCCGACACGGCAAGTCCATCTCCGCCACCCACAACTCGCCTCAAGGACAGAATCGCACGCGTGCGACAGGGCGCACGGTTGTGGAGTCAAACCGACTATCAGCCCTCGACCCGCTAAATCGGTCCGCTCGGTGGAAGTTCCGTGAGTGTCCCCAGCTCCGGGCGCCGCCCCGGCCCTGAGCACGTCACAGCAGACAAAACGATGAACCCGACAGACCAGGCTTGAGTGCTCATGGAGCGTGCGGCACCGCAGACGCAGGACGAGGCGGCCGGAAGTTTCTGAGCCTAAGGAACGAGGGTGTAGACGCACAAGCCACAGTCAAGGTCACGGGGAGGCTCGCCGGCCTGTGACCTACTAGACGCGGCAAGCGACATGCTCCTCATGACTCCTGTTGGGTGGGGGCCACCAGTGGACTCGGGTGCCATTCCCTGAAAACTGGAGCGGGGCTGGACCTCGCGGGGCAAAGAGCTGACGGTGCCCGGTGAGAGGCGGGAGCTCGGCAGCGACGCCTGAGCCGGAGGCAGAAAGTGACGTGTCCGCGGCATGGCGTTGATGCCTAAAGCCGCATTGATGGACGAGGAGAGAGGAAGGCCAGGCGAACCCGGAGCAGGGAAGCATGACGTCCGGGGCTGGGGGGCGGGAGGAGAAGGCCGAGGGGCCATCGGAGGCGAGGAGCAGAGGTCACGGAGAGAGGAGGCGTCATCGGCCACATCGAACACAGTCGAGAAAACAGGACACCTCCGTCGCTGCCAGAGGGAGGCTGCTGGTGACCGTGACGAGGCCGGTCTCGGAAGTGAGGCGTGTGGCGGGGGCTGGCTGAGGCGTGACTGGGAGGGGAGGAAGGGGACACGGTGAGCTTAACCGCCCCCGGCTGGTTCGACCCCACTGCACGAGCACTGACGCGTCACCCTAATTCGACGTCCACCCTTGAGCCTGGGCGTTCGGGCGGCTGCCAGCTCCCCCTGTTTCATTTGGTCCGAATCCTTTGGCTGAGAATCGTCCCACGAGGCAATCGACTAGCGGGGAGACAGGACGAAGAAGACCTGGGGGTGGCATGTCCCCCGGGTGGGGCTCGTGGAGTCACCTAACCTCCGGGAGATGGAGAGGCCAAGGCCGAGGCGGTGTGAGCACCCCGCTGCACGGAACCCCGTCCCAAAGCCGGACCGCCTCCGCGTCCACTAGGGCCCGGCGTCTTCGGCGGCGCGGGCGTCTGCTGTCCGAGGGGGAAGGACCACGGGCGTCCTGATGAGACAGCTTCTCCCGCTACCCCCGCAGCTTCGGCCTCTTCCCCCCGTGCACCAGGGGCCTCGCTCCCTTCATGAGCTGGGCAGGCGGCGACAGAGCCGAGCAGAGCCATAGGACGGCCCGCTGGCGTCCAGACGGCCAGGGACCCGGCCGCTGGAGAAGCTCTGGGAGGAAGCACGGGG
>NW_011889055.1:114615-126649 GCF_000151845.1 Pteropus vampyrus | reverse complement strand
GAGGCGGCGGGGCCGGGCGGCGGGGACAGGTGGACACTGCAGGTCGAGGACGTGCCTGAGTGACGACACGGGGCAGGCAGCGTGAAGATGCACCTTGAAGCGACTTCGAGGTTTTCGGTCTCTGAAGGTGAGGGGGACACGCGAGGCTTCATTAGGGACACCAAAGAGTTCGGACCCCAGTCACTGAGCGAACTGCCACCACTGAACCATGTCAGAGGGCAGAGTGCCAGGCAGCGATGGCAGCTGTTGTCCAGCGGGCTCACGATGCACCGGGCGTTGGGTCTGGCAGCGCCTCGGGCTTGGTGACGCTGGCCCCGTTCCATAGATGAGGAACTGGGCCCTGACGAGGGCAAGCGGCTCGCCCGAACGTGGCGGACGGAAAAACAACCCCGATCCCATGCCCCGTCCTGTGGCTGGCACTTTGCAAAGTGACTCCACTCCCGTCTCCTCGGACCCAAAGGAGGGCCGGAGGGCCGGTCCCGAGCCTGCGCCGCGGGGGGCACACGCGGTCTCACTCGTGCGTTGGTATCCTCACCGCACTGTGCGCACGGGCCTGGCTGACCTTCTGCAGAGCGACAGAGCAGGTGGACCAGAGTCCAGTTGTTCCAGCTGAGGCCCAGACATGTGACAGCCCAGCCGAGACCCGCAGAGCTACTCCCGCAGCCTGCAGCTGGCCACAGACGCACGGGTGGGCCCGGACGAGGCCGGCACGCGCTGACCCCCAGCCCCGTGAGCAACGAGCAGGGCTGTTGTTTGAGCCGCGGCATCTTAGAGCAGCTCTGGTCGCTGAGAGCCGCTGAAACACCAAGGTCACCCAGCGACTAAACGCTGGGCTTCCGTTTGTCCCCCGGCTGAGCTTTTTATTCCCTCCCCGGATTGTGCTCCGAAGTGCCATTTCTCAGGAACACGCGGGAGACGAGCTCTCATTTACACGGGACACGGCATGTCCTTGGTGCACGTGCCCAGGGCTCCCCACTGGACGTGGGCCAGCGTCGGCTTCCCTGTGCCGACCACCCTCTGGCCGAAGGGGGCCGGGAGAGACTCAGGGGGCAGGGAGAGACTCGGGGGGCAGGGAGAGACTCGGGGGGCAGAGAGAGACTCGGGGGGGCAGGGAGAGACTCGGGGGGCAGGGAGAGACTTGCCGCCCACCCCACACTAGGAAAATTTCTCACACGCAGCAGCTCTGATAATTCTTTTAAAGCAGGGCTTCTCAACCGGAAGTGACTTTGAACCCCTGGGGGACGCTGGCAGTGTCTGGAGACACTTTTTATTGTCACGATTTGGGAGTGGGTTGCAACGGGCATACAGCAGACAGAGGCCTGGGGGGTGCTGCTAAATAGACATCTTATGGTGCATCAGACAACCGCCCCCCCACAAGTTACCCAAAATGTCAGGACCAGTGGGGTAGAGAAACCCTGTGCTAAGGTGACACGTGAATAGGACCCCTGCTGTGACGATGACGGACTGGTTTTCCACGCTGGGTCTCGACCCCGGCCACGCGTTAGATTCATCCCGGGAAATGTTTTTAAAAATACCAATGTCCAGCCCTGACTCCCGGAGACTCGGGTGCTTTCCGGGTGACTGTCACGTGCGGCCAGAGCCGCAGAGCAGCACCGACTGGAGAAAAAGCAGTGTGACGACGCGTCATACTCAGAAGAGGGCGAAGTGACCTGTGCGCGTAGATGTTCGCGCCATCCGCTCCTCAGACGCCTCTCCAGCCAGGCCCCGCTGCCCGACGCTGGCATCTGGCCGCCGTCCGTCTCCCCAGTTCTGCCCGTCCGCCCTCCCGCTGCCCTCGCCCTGACGCCCAACAAGGACCCCCTCCGACGCCCAGCTCTGACGGCTCGTGGATTTTCCTAAGACCTTCGTTTACAGAAGGCATGTCAGGAGTTTCAGAGGCTTTCCTTGGAGACGTGGGGTTACTGGCGGGCGCCGTAGGGGGCAGAGTCTCCCACACACCCCGCTTCCGCTCGCCCCTCCCTTCCGTGCACTGAAGCCTGGGGTGGTAGAGCCCTGTGCATCCCCCCCAAAGGGCGGGTAAGGGTGAAATCCTGAAATATCTTGATACCCTCCCAACTTAAGGAGGTGACAGTTTAGGGGGTGAGCCAGCAGCCTGGGGAAAGGACACACCTGTGAGTGAGTGTGTGTGAGTGTGCGAGTGAGTGTGTGTGTGTGAGTGAGTGTGCATAAACGAGCATGTGTGAGTGTGTATATGAGAGTGTATGTGAGTGTGTGTATGAGTGTGTGTCAGTGTGTGAGTGTGTGTGTGTGAGTGTATGTGAGTGCATGACTAAGTGTGTGTCAGTGTGTGTCAGTGTGTGTATGTGTATGAGTGTGTGAGTGTGTGACTGTATGAGTGTGTGTGTGAGTATGTGTAAGAGTATACATGTAAGTGTGTATGTGAGTGTGTATGATTGTGTGAGTGTGTGACTAAGTGTGCGTATGAGTGTGTGTATGTGTGTGTGTGAATAAGTGTGTGTGAGTGTGTGAGTATATGTATGAGTATGTGTGTGAGTGTGTATATGAGTGTGTGTGACTGTGTGAGTGTGTGACTAAGTGTGTGTGTGAGTGTGTGTGAGTATGTGTATGAGCGTGAGTGTGTGTGTCGGTGTGTGTGTCAGTGTGTGTGTGAGCGTGAGCGTGAGTGTGTGTGAGGGTATGTGTGTGAATAAGTGTGTGTATGCGCATGTGTGAGTGTGTGTGTGAGTATGTATGAGTATGTGTGTGAGTGTGTATATGAGTGTGAGTGTGTATGTGTGTATGTGCATGCGAGTGTGTGTGAGTGTGTGAATGTGAGTGTGTGTGGAGACGCTGCTGGCTTCCATCTCAGTGTCACCGAGAGCTGACGACCAGCCAGGGGCTGGCGTGTTGCTGCCACACGCAGGAGAGCATGAAGGAGCCGGAGGCTGGTCTCAAGCCCCTCACTCTGACTGTCTCCTGCCGCAAAGGGCTGCACAGAAGAGACCACGAAGAAAGTAACCTAGGAAGTCTCCTGCGGGCACGTGTGACGGGCAGAGGTCCGCCCTGCCTGTCCCCCGCCCCGGCCGCCACTTTTGGCTAAGAGGGCAGCGAGCCATGCGATGTGTCGGTTGGCCTTGTGACGAGGGCCAGGGCCAACTTCCAGTGACCACCTGCCCTGCCCATCCCCAACGCAAAAACCGACAAAACAAAAACCCAGCGAGCACACCCAGTATTATTTTCATTTTGGGAACGAACTAGAAATTTTCTAAAGTTGACAAACCAGAAAGTGGAGACTTAAAATATTATCGGAAAGTATAAAGCTAAAAATGACCAGCAAACACATAGATACAAAGTCAGGTGAGCAATGCCAGCCTAACGCTAATATCATATCATCAAAAAAAGAGGAAATGTGTCGAATAGAAACATAAGATGAGAGAATTCCAATAAATCATATCTGTTCTTTCAACAAATGTGTGTGGAGTTAAAAAGACAAAGATGATGACATTAAAGAGAAAGACTCTGATTGGGTTGAAAAAGCAAAACCCAGAACACGTCAGTTTCGGGCGAGGCTGGAAGGCACGCACGAATCACGCCGAGGACGGGTCTCAGAGAGGAAGCGGGGTCCGTGACCTCCACAGCGGACCAAGTCGAACCCAAGGGCGAATGAGGCAGTCGAGAGCGATGGGGACACCTTGTAAGGACAAAGGCCATGTCCGCTCCGCAATTAGGCTAAGACCCCAGTGACGCGAGAGCACAGCTGACCGCAGCGGCAAGACGGTCGGAGCGCCCACCTCCACGGCCAGCCGGGTCCGACGCGCTCCCGCGAGTCTCTCCGCCAGTCCAGCAGGGGAGGGAAAGCGGAAAGGCAGATCCAGAGGGTCTGGGTGTGTCTCTCACAAGGCTGACGTTGCCGCTCTGGGTCGAGCGCTATACACGCGGATAACAGAGGACACAGCTTTTCGAGGGAGTGCCCGTGGAATTTTTATAACAACAGACTCCATATGGATTGGGCCACGAAGAAAATCCTAACAAAATTCAAAAAGTCGAACCAGTACAGACTGTTTTCAAGTCACAATACAAAAAATGAAAACAAAAAACACAAACAAACAAAAAACAGAAACAAAAAAACAAAAACCAACCCCACAAAAACAAAACCCCCTAGATATTAGCAACAAAATTAGAAAGAAAATAACCTACCAGCTCGGCGGGGGAGAAAGGCGTAGGAAGAGAGATCAAAGAAAAAATTTAAACCCCAAATTTCTCCATTTCTTGAATAATAAAATAAATACATATCGAACCCTATGTTCTATGGCCAAAGCTGGGTTGTTAAGAAGAAAATACATCGGTTTAAACAAATCCATTCGTAAAGCAGGCAAAAGAAACAGAAGATGCGACGTTCGATCGGAGAAGTTACAGGAAGAGCGACCGACTACCCTAAGAAGTCAGAAGGGAGAAAATAATAAAGGGATCAGAGAGTTAGAACGCAAAACAAATAAAGTCGAACCGGCTGATCCAAGAACTCTTTGGGATGGAGCCAGCGAGAGCAAAGTAGTTACACTACGGAGTGAACCAATAAGAAAAAGGGGCAAGTCCCCCAAACAGTGTTGGAAATAAGGAGGGGGAACCAGCAGACAGGAAACCAGAAGACTTAGCACCTAGCAAAACTTCGTGCAATGAAATTTGAAACTGAAAGCAATGGGGTGATTTTCAGGGAGCATTTGACAATGTGCTCCCCCTGGCCGATGCTGTCTTTTTGGCTCAAATAAACTCTTTTTTTTTTTTTTTTAAGATGGTTTTCTAGAAAAAACATAAATAACTGTGCCCAAGGAAATACAACGTTGGAAATCCTAAAACAGTAAGCAGGAACAAAGCTGAGGACATTATCAGACCCAGAAGGCTTCTGGGAGGAACGCTTAGAAACGGCCAAGAAGCGAGCAGCTCTGCTTCTATGTAAATTCTGCATATGCTCGAGAAAGGGGGCTCGTGTTTTCTGTGACGGCCACATCGAAACCCGAAAATCATGTCACAGAAGCCACAGACGCACTCACTTATAAACGTCGTATCTTAAATAAGGCATTACTAAAGAAAACCCAACAGATTTCCGAAAATGTTCAGCGTTCGAAAATCATTAATAAACACCGTTCACCCTATATCCTGGTTAACAACAAGTAACATGAAATAACCCCCAAATTTTCACGTAATCAGTATAAAATCGAGAAAATGCCCTCCGACAACTTTCTAAATCTCAACTCTTATCTCTGGTTAACCTCTGCCCTTTTTTTTGGAAAAAGTATCTCCAGATTTTGAAATATGCACTCGATTTTCCTTGATAAATCTTGCTAGTTTTATTTTATTGATCTTGTCAAAATCCAGATCAAGAATTTATTTAACGTCTGCTTCTCTCTCCTGTTTAATTCAGCAATGCCTGCTTTTATCACGATTGATTCCATCTACCCGCTATTTTAGTTCATTTAGCTCTTTTTCAAACCTCTTTTTAAAATCAGAAACTTATTTATTTTCATTCTTTCCTAATAAAAGCATTTAAAATTATGACTTTGCCTCTGATTACTGGGGTGCGTACGTCGCATCGGTTTTGAATGGTAGCGTTCTTTTTGTGTTATTCTGTATATAAACAGAAACTGTGGTTTTAATTTCCTCTTTTCTCCAGAGTAATTTATATGGGTGATTTAAAAACTCTAAGTCTTTTGATTTTTTTCACTAGCTTGATGTTATTTTACAGTTTGTTTTTACCAGATGATTTGACTTGTACAATTTCTGCCTTTGGAATTAAGTTTTCATTTGGCCCGATATATTAATTTTTATGTGTTCTCTGCATATTGGAGAAACACAGGTATTTTTGATATGTATTTATTATCTAACATGTATTAATTTCATCATTCAAATCCTGGTTTTCTTAAATTTTGTTCTGTCAGAATGAGAATAGTTTATCTCTTGCTCAGTTTTGGTTTCGTCCATATTTCGTATAATCGTATAGAGATAATTACTTTTAATCCCCACGTTCTTTGCCTGAGCCTTGTTTTAAATTTGAGGCGATACATTTAATGGCACTTAATGAAAAAAAGCAGCTCTGAGTTAAAACGCTGCTGACTCCAGCTCTTGTGACAATGCAAAATACTGGCTTTTACTCTGATAGGTCCCTTCCTTCCTTCCTTCCTTCCTTCCTTCCTTCCTTCCTTCCTTCCTCCCTCCCTCCCTCCTCCCTTCCTTCCTCTCTGACAGTGCTTTGCTTTTTATCTCATAGGTGTTCGGATGGGTTCCTATCTTTTAGGGGGTTGTACCTTCTACTGTAAAATAACACTCTGTCCAAAACGGCTGTGGTTACATGTCCTCCTTCCTCTAAAATTAACGCTACCATTTGGTGTCCTTTGTTTTCGTGTTTCTGTTGTAGTTTAGATCAATCCTGCCTTTCCCCGCTTCATGCTTTTGGTTGGGTGCGTCTCTTGGAGACACGCTACAGCTAGATTTTCAAAGTTTGGTCTAAAGGGCTCCGTGTTTTATCGGGGTCGGGTACGTCCTGCGACCTCTGTCTCGTCGGGTCTTGCCATCCTCGTCCCGCTTCATTCTCTCTGCGGTTAACGCCCGTGTTTGTTTTCCCTCCGGTCGTCTGCACCACGAACCCTGCCGTCGGTGGCGTCGTTCTGAGTTTTACGGATGCGCCGTTTCGGGCTTGGTCACAGGCACACGTCCGCTGCCCCCACGGTCCGGTTTCCCTCCTCCTGCCCTGGCAAAGGCTGGGGTCTCGGGGAAGGGGGGACGCGACCCCGGTTCAGGAAATGCTTCAGAGCCAGGGGCGCTCCGAGGGAGTGCGGGGGTCCTCCGGGCTCGCTCCTTTCCTAGGATTCTTTTCCCGAGCTGATCTGTCCGCTCGGTCAATGCAGGCGGGCTGAGGGTCGCGTCCACTAGCCCGTCCTGCAGGCCCCGGGGTACAGTTGACCCTTGGGGAGGCAGAAGGCCAGACCGGGGTGTCCTTTGACCCGAAGCTGGGTCGCTCTAAGGTGAAAAAGAGCAAATCGGGGATCCCCAAGACTTGGACTGTTTCCCTCCCTTTTCCTGAGGAAGGTTCTGGTATTCGTTCCTCTCTCTGCCTGTTGGACCCTAATTACCACTTAATCAACATCTGTATTTCGAAGGGAAAGAACAGTGGATGCAGAAAAGGACTCGCGGGAGCGGCTGGCGGCCGGCACGCCGCGGCCAGCGGGTCGGACGCCAAACGGGACCGTGGTCTGGAGGCTTCCCACACAGCAGCAGTTTGCGGAAGGTCACCTGGGTGCAAGCAGCGCCAGAGGCCAGCGCCAGAGGCCGGCCCCTTGGTCATTGGCCTTGGCCACCGCCGGGCACATGCTGCGTCAGGTTACGGAGAGGCCGCCCTGCAATCTGCACATCTCCTCTCCAAAGGGTTACTCCTGACATACGCGTTAAATATTATAAGCACGTGATAACAGCTGCTGAGACGCTGTATAATCTGTATCGCAGTTAATTCTGTTTAATTGGTGCTTCTGTTCATCTTCCCACGCCTGTCAAGGCCCCCCATTCTTAAGTTCCTTTTTCCAAATTAGCTTTAATTATAGTGGTAATGCACAAGTACGTTCTTCTCATTAAATCTGAGTTAGCCCGAGTTTCCCCACGCCCTCCGCCAAGGCACAGAAGTAACTGTTCTAGCGTGTTTGTCTGTCATCTATCATCCATCATCAATCTACCTATCATCTATCACTTATCTATGGATCTATCTATTAACTGTCTATTATCTAGCTACCTATCTATCATCTATCATCTATCTATTATCTATTATCTATCTATTATCTATCATCTATCTATCATCTATCAATCATCTATCTAATCTATCATCTGTCTGTCTGTCTATTTATCCATCTAATCAATTTAAAATGTGATATTAAAAAAAACGAAATCCCATCGTACAACTTGCTTCTGCCCGCTCCGCACCCGGCAGTGTGTCGTAGACACCTAACCGCACACAGCTCACCCCTGAATGGCACAGGGGTTAGAGGCACCGACCCCTGTGCAGTGAAAAATCCATGTATAACTTCTGACTCCCCAAAACATAACGACTAATAGACTGCTATTAACGGAAGCCTGACCAACGACAAAAACAGTCCACACACATTTGCACGTTCTATCTGTTCTAGACTGCGTTCTGGCAATCACGTGAGCTAAAGGAAACGTTATTAAAACGATCGTAAGGAACAGAAGCACATTCACGGTAGTAACTGGATAAACTCCTAAATCAGCGGCCTGCACAGCTCAAAGCCGCGTTGCTCCAGGGTCAGCCGGACCCACTCACTCTGTGGCACAAAATCCCTTAGAATACAGGTGTCACAGCTCTTGGCCGTGAGCCTGCGAGGCCGTCATGGGGGCGGGCATTGTGAGCCACTGCGGCGGGGCCGTCCGGCCTCCGGGCACTCAGCGCAGTGTCTTTGGGGAGGGGACAGAGCCGTGGGTCGCTCAGACGGCTCATAGAGTGATGCTCCCGACACGCCGGCCACTAGCCACATGCGGCCACAGAGCACGCGAAATGCAGCCTATGCCAGTGGAGAACAGTTTACAGCTTTCCTGCACCTTTACAATTCCAAAACTTTATCAGCCCGAGAGACTTTTTTCCATCCAGCTCAATTTTACGTCAGTAGGACAAACAAATAATTGCGCTCTAATCAATTGCGTTGCATAAAATATTGTCGTTATGTTGGAGGGCGCGTGCTGGGCGCATGTAACATAGGCCCTGTCACTGGTCGGCCTTTGGCGCACGGTTCTAGGGTCACATGTGAGCCCATCCCCAATCTAACTGGTTTCCACCGATTCTGCTCGATTTTTCTGGGTGCTGATCTAACACTAATGTGCTTCCTGGAATATTTTATGCAGACTGTATGAGCTGCATGACGCTTTTGTAAATCGCCACTGGTAATTAAGTCAAAATACATACGATTTTAGTTATAATCTAATTCAGTTATTTTTCTATGTAGGAACACACTTTTAAATTTACAATGGAGACGTACAACAGAGATGCGGAATAATAAATAAAGAGAGACTGGAAGATGGTACTTGACAAATTTCACAACAAATGGCCATCGCGATCGGCTGAGGCAAAGAATGAAAACGCTGTGTTTGCTGTGAAACAAACGTGAAAAAATAATAACGTGGAAAATACTGAGCCATCTTCGGCAGGTGCACAGCGAATTCAGTAAGCAGTTTTTTCCTCAACATTCAAGAAAGAATTGGTGTAGCACGTGAAGAGACACCCAATACCACTTGTCATCGGGGAGACGCAAATCGAAATACAGAGGGATGCCGCTTCTCGTCTGTAAGGACGTCTATTACCGAAAACAAAAAGCAAAGAAAAAAACAAACAGATAATGAGTGTTGGTGAGGACGGACTGAAACCTCGTGCACCGCTGGGCTGGGGGAGGGGCTGGCGGGGAGGGCAAATGGTGCATCCGCCGAAGGCAAGTCCTCGAAAAATTACACGCAGACGTGTCACACGATCCGACAATTCCGCATCTCAGTGTACGGCGGGGAAGCCATGACGGGGTCTGGGTAACAGTCGGTATGCCCTCGGTCATGGTCACGGTCACGGCATCTCAGCGCACGCGGTCATGGCGGCCATCTTCACGACAGCTCCAAACGGGACGTGACGCGAGTGTCCGGGGCAGGGGCATGGGTAGGCGGACGTGGTCTGCGCTTGCAGTTCCATGGACATGAGGCTCCTGGATGGCGTCAATTCTAAGGGACGCACGGTAGAAGAGTGGGGTGCCGGGGGCCGATGACAGGAGGGAGGGGGGCGAGCGTTCAACGGGGGCCGAGTGTTAGTTTCCGAAGATAAAGAAGCCCCGGAGCTGACAGCGGAGACGGCTGACGACAACGTGGAACCACTCACTGCCACCGAACCGTGCGCTTAAAAACGGTTAAAATGCTACACGTTATGTTATGTGTATTTTACAATAAAAAAGAAAACCTGATGAAATTAGTTGCCTGAAACTGGGATAAAATGCAGAACGAAAAAATTTTCAATAGGTTTGAACAGGATCCGAGATGGTGATTTTGGCTGCAAAATTAGGTGGATTCTTGCACATGTGCAATTTTTAATGGACAGATGGTGAAAGACATTATTATCTCAGTTGTAAAAAATATTTAGACGATTACGAAAGACTAAAAAGGTATTTTATAAAAAGTAAAGAATCTTCAATTAAGCTACAGAAAAGAACTTATCAAAGATAATTATTTCGAATTTTTAAAAATAGCAAATTTTATCTGAATCATGGCCATGAGACTCTGCCCAGTTAATACTTTGGGTACATTTAGCCTTAAAAGTCTTCCAAAATTATGAAGAAACATTGGCTTCAGAAAAACAAACTGTGCCGTAGATTTTTTTTTTTTGAATCTTTTACATCTGACAAGAATTTTGGTTAGATATATTAAAAAATTAGTTTCACTCATGCCAGATGGTGTTCAGTCAACAATCTGGATTAATCGAAATTTCAAAACAAGAGACCGATGGTTTCCTCATTGCCTTGTCCCTCCGCATGATACGGATTGAAAATATCTGTGCTCGTTTGCAGAAGCAGACGGAAGCGACAGGGGCGCAGCCGTCAAAACTGCTCGGCGGACACGCTCGAGCGCTGCGAGTCGCCAGTGTATGGAAAGGCACAGGGAGCACTGCGTGTGATGATCTGCGTCTTCCTCCGTGTCCCTCTGCTGAGCCCGTTTTACTGAGATTCGTGCTACTGGCAATTCTGACTCGAGATGTTCTCGAAATGAAAGGAAAACTTACCAAATGTTTAATAAGCAACGATAAAATATGGCGGCGTCGTTATTAATGCTTTTCTCAGGGGCGTCACGGCACGTGTGAATGAGACAAATCTGAAGCTTCCCTGTCACCTCGCGAAAAAGGTACACGAATTTCCGCCGAAATGGAAACGTCTCAAAATATAATTGAATAGCAATGCTTTTCTACGTTTTCTAATGTGGATCGATGTGCAGAGTAGTTTTAATCGTAATGCCAGCGTTACGTAAATTATCTGCAAAAGCCATAAGAAAAATTTGAAGACTGTTTCGTTGCTATCGATAAACTCAGAGTTACTTTTCAGTTCATCCGATACCCTTTTCCATTCCGTGTTGATCACACTGAGTGGACTCAGGCGTCTGTGAACTGGCAAAACGTGGACAGACGCGGTTTTGAAACTGACATGCTTTTGCTTCAAACGCTTCTAAAAAAGACGGATTTGTTTGGTCAGCGTGGAAGTGATTAAAGGAAGATGATTTTCTGGTACCCGAACTGGTAATTGGAAACCTTTTAAGTCTGCTTGGAACAGCTTGGCTATGTGATTCTGCTTTCTCAAGTGTAAATATAAATACGCTCAAATATTTCCGGTGAAAATTCACCGTCCAGATTGAGGCGTGCTGTGAGCATAGAACACGCCAGGCAGCTCAAAGACTCCACCACAACAAAACGGACGTATCCCATTCATAACGGTTTTTGTATCACGTGTACATGGGCATCGTGACGTTTTAGAAACATCAGGTTAAATAAGACGTGATATTAAATTTCACCCGTTTCCACCTTTTACAATGTGGCGATGTGAAGGTTTTAGATCGTGGCTGAGGCTCACGCTATTATTCTACTGGACGGCTCTGCTCTGGGGTCTGAGTGGAGCAGAGGCAGGAGGGTCGTTCCTGGGACAAACTCAACGCGGCGTCAGCGGCAGCGTGCGGACCAGACTCTCTCGTCCCCCAAACTGTGCTGCAGTGACGAGCAGGGGGATGGGAAGGGGATGGAGCGTGGGGTGCAGCCTGAGCCCTAATGGAACGAATGGTGGGTGGGGTGGGAGCGGAGGGGGGCCCCGGGAAGGCAGAGCCAGGATGCAGGCGGGGCCTCCACGTGTCCCCATCGTCCGTCCAGAGCTACAGGGTAAACGCCGGGTTTTGCCTGAGAAAACGACTCTCGGGAGCCATCGGCGTGTTGGTACCAGGGGGCGGTTCCTGCAGCAGAAGCAGGGCAGGCACGGCCGCCCCCTCCTTCCTCCCGCGTGGGGCGGGGCCGACA
>NW_011889055.1:112313-113256 GCF_000151845.1 Pteropus vampyrus | reverse complement strand
GGCTGCGGGTCTCGTCGTGGGATCGTCAGGGCTCAGTTCCAGCCTGTCCCCAATCTCCTGCCCAGCGTCGACGTCATCCCTAAGTCGTTAACTGTGAGAACCGCGAGCTGGCGCTGCCCCCGCTTCCTCCGCGGAAAGGCCGGGCGGCTCTGGGCCCAACGCGCGGCGCCCGCCCCTCGTGGGTGACGCTACCTGTTCCATTCCCTGGGTGGCGGCACGTCACGTACGCCGGGACACCGGGCTCCTGAGCCGGGCTCTGCCACCAGCTGCATGGCTTCTGCAGGTCACATGGCCTCCCTGGGCCTCCGCGGTCACACCTGGGAAACGGAGGGGTCGCATCGCATTAGTGACTCTCCACTGTCCACTCTCCCCGCCTCCCGAGCAGGTGTCGACCTGCGAGACACACACCTGCACGCGACGCCCGGGAGCTTCGTCCCTTTCTCGTCCGCTCTGGAAAGCGAGGGCGTGACAGAGACCCCGGGGGCGGCCTCGCCACTGTCGTGACCCGGGGGCCGGCGATCCGCAGGCCGGGGGTCAGGCCCAACGTGCGCCCGGGACTGCGGCGGCCTCTTACGGACTAGAAAGCGGGAGGAGACAGCGTGAGGCAGGGAAGCCCAGTCAGACAGCGAGGAGGTCGCCGTCACCTCGGCCACTCCCGTCCTCACCGTACACGTGTGCGGCGTGACCGGCTCTCTCGCAGAGCCCCTGGCTGTCCCCGGCCCTGGGCGAAGAAACGGCATCACGGCGTCGGCCGCCCCTCCGCCCCGCGGGCCGCGCCACCGGAGGCGTGTGGCACAGATCAGTGCTGTCTGCTTTTGTTCTATGTACACAGAGCCACGAAGAAGACACGCTCCCGAGTCTCGCTTCTGCTCGACGTGCCGTCCGCCGGGGCGCCGCCGCCGAGGAGGGAGCCCCAGCTCGCCTGTTCTCATTTCTGTCTGAA
>NW_011889055.1:101000-111252 GCF_000151845.1 Pteropus vampyrus | reverse complement strand
CCTCGGCCGCTCCCGTCCTCACCGTACACATGTGCGGCGTGACCGGCTCTCTCGCAGAGCCCCTGGCCGTCCCCGGCCCTGGGCGAAGAAACGGCATCACGGCGTCGGCCGCCCCGTGCCTCCCTCCGCCCCGCGGGCCGCGCCACCGGAGGCGTGTGGCACAGATCAGTGCTGTCTGCTTTTGTTCAATGTACACAGAGCCACGAAGAGGACTCGCTCCCGAGTCTCGCTTCTGCTCGACGTGCCGTCCGCCGGGGCGCCGCCGCCGAGGAGGGAGCCCCAGCTCGCCTGTTCTCATTTCTGTCTGAATTCTCTTCGAGCGCAGTCCCGGCCCCCCCTCGTGGGACCCCACTTCCCACGGTGACCGCGGCTCCCTCCGCCCCGCCCGGCCCCTGTCCTCGCTCTGACCACCGTCTGGCCCCCGACACATCCCGCGCGTCTGCTCTGCCATTTGCCCCTTGCCCGGAGTGCAAGTTCCATGGAGCCGGCCAAGTGCCCAGTTCCTCTGGAGCAAACGGACCCCAGCTACTCGCGCCTGGTGCCCAGCACACCCACAGCTGGAGGGAGCACCGAGGTGCCCAGGCAGGACGGACGTCTCAGAAACTGTCACCAAGTGTCATTTAGCAGCAGAGGCCAACCCGCGGTGGGGCTCACTGTGACATCTGTGCCACCATCGCGAACAACGGTGTGAAAATCCTCCGTGAAATGCTTGCAGGTGAATCTTAAAAGTTTATTAAAATCGAAAACGAAAGAAGTCCGAAAGCGTCTATCGACAGGACACACCCCGAGGATGCTGGGAAATTGGGCGCGAATGGTCTCGCTTTACTGGCTTTTGCATCTTTTAAATTCTTAACGTTAACGGCCATTGGTCCGGTGATTAAAAATGAAAGCATAACATGCCGCAAGTCAGCAGAATTTATCCCGGGGCCGTTAAAACCGCTTGATATTCACGAATCGATATTAAAAACATCACGAAGCCATGCGGCTCCCTACAAAAGTCACACACTTCATACAACAGTGTGAGCGCTTGGCTTAGAGTCAGCACTCGAACGAGCCTTCTCTCGGTGGGGAAGCGCAGTGACGAGCGTGGCCAGGTGTGAAAACGAGCGTAGGGGCCATGGTGAAGGAGCGAGGCCCGTGGCACCCCCACCCTCCCCCCACCCCCCTGGCTCGGCAGCGGACGTTAGGGTCCTCACGACCGCCCGCAGCGTGGGGAAGCCTTGAAAGAATGTCATGGACGGCAGCGTCCCTCTGTGCTGCGTTATCGATCGAATCTCCACACGCGTCACGGAGGGATGGAGCAGGCACGGGAAGTCCTTAGGGACCTTGAGTCTTCAGCGGAGACGGGCACAGGGAACAAACAGACAAATGCAGACAGACGTGACCTGTGACAGTGACCGAGGCCACGGCGGGGAGAGCGGGTGAAGGTGGTGAGCGTGAACGGGGTGCACCATCGACCACGTCTTTGAGGCAGTGTGTGAGCTGGGGGCGGGGTTGGGGGGCCCCGGCAGACCCACGGTGGCCCAGGCGCAGGGCGTGGAGGGTATGAAGTCCCCGGGCCTGGACCCCGCCCGGCACCGCGTGTGCCAGCGGCCACTGCGGGCAGTGGGGGAGAGGGACAGACAGGCCACGCGGCAGGGTCTGCAGCTCGTTTTTCGGGGGAAGGGACATCACAGAAAGGTTCTGAGCCATGGTGCCACGTCCTCTGATTTGTGATTTTAAAAGCCCGGTCGGTGGTGGGCGGTGAGGACAGGCGTGAGCGGAAGCGGGCAGGCCGGCGGGGGCCCCGCGAAGAGTCCAGGCGGGAGATGACAGTGACGTGGGCGTAACAGAGGGGTTGGGGAGCTTGGCGTCCAAGGGAACGCGGGTGGGCCTGGCCGGTGTCGGCGGTGACAGCGAGGGCCTCCGGCCACACGCCCCGCCGGCGGGGAAAGATGCTGGGCGCGGGGTGGGGAAGGGAAGGCCGTGTTAGGGGGAGACTGAGAATTCTGGTTGGGGTCCGTGAGACGGGGGTGCCCATCAGATGCCCCAGCGGGGGCGATGAGCAGACGACCGCAGTGGACACTGGACCTGTGCTTCTACCAGCCTGCGGCACTGTTCACAGACGTGAGGCCTCGTCACGGAGGAGGGGACCGAAGTGGGGTGAGGCCGCGGCCCGGCCGGAGCCTGGGGTGCTCCAGCATCTGGGCGCAGTGGGCTGGACCGAGGGGGCCGGGCGAAGACAAGCGTGGGTGGCCCGGGACCGAAGGGGGAAAAGCCACCGTGTCACATGCCCTGGCGAGGCCCAGAACGATGTTGACGGAGACGTGGCCATCGGCTGGCAGACCAGAGGCCAACAGCAGCCTCCACAGGGCGGCTCCGTGGGCCTCGGCCTCATCTGGCCGGGGCGGGCGGCCGTGGCGTCACGGGTCCGAGGCAGGGCGTACACGTCACGCGTCTAAATGGCTAAAGGCCATCAGGCCCCAAGCCGCTGCGGAGAAGCCCACTTTCCCCCGGACAAACACTCCGCGTCTCTATCAGAATTGTCTGATTCCCCGAGCTCCCCGCCAGAGGGAGCTGGCTCCCTGCCCTGCCTCCCCCACCCCAGCTTTGCTTTCCTCCCTCCAGCCTGAACGGCCAAGCCCCCCAACCCCCACCCTCACCCTCCCCAGCGCCTCCCCAGCGACCAGCCCGCATCACATAGAGATCCAGACACACAGCTCCTGCTTCCAGGGACCAGCCCCTCGCGCCCATGGAGCTGGTTTGGGGCCATTGGGAGAGGGACTCCCGGGCCTCGGGGCCCTCTGAGGTCTGGGGAGGGGGTGAACTCCAGCGGGCGTGTGTCCCTCAAGGGGAGGGCACGGCTGGCGGGCGGTGGGGTGCGTTGCAGAGCAAGGCGGAGAGGAAGCAGGCGTCTCAGCTCTGTGAAAGAACTTTTCCTACGACGGGGTAGCAGCTGGAAGGGGAGGAAATGCCCAGGAAAGCTTTGCACACTGGGCACACAGGGGGGAGCTGGGGCGACACGGGGCCGTGAGCAGCCGAGGGTGCCGGGGCGCAGGGTGGCAGGGCCGGGCCTGCGAGAGGGGAAGCGGGTGAGGCGGCGTCCACGCGGGCGGGTCGTAGGTCTGCAGCGGGAAGGAAAAAAGCACCCTTCTCTGACTGTTCCTGCCGGTCACGTCGTAGGTGAGGTCGTCCGCTGGGACCTGGGAGGGTCAAGCGGCAAGGGGCTCCCTGGGATCCTTAGAAAGGGCTAAGATGGCGAGTTTCACCTTACGCACGCTTTACCACAACCAAAAATCATCATGATTTTGTCTACGGCCACGCCACCCCGAACGAGCCCGACCCCGTCTGATCTCGGAAGCTCAGCAGAGTCGGGCCTGGTTAGTCCTTGGATGGGAGACCAACTAGGAAGACCAGGCGTGGTAGGCAGGGGGGAAAAATCATCACGATGTTAAAAGAAAAATAGTTTAGAAAGAGGAAAAAAGGCGAATGAGCGAATGACCGTCCTACTCGTCCTCCAAGAAAGACAGAGAGGGAAAGCTGGGCGGGACCATGAGAGGCCAAACACCGCAGGGAACCGCAGCGTCGGGGCGGGCGGTACTTGGGGACAGCTGGACACTCGTGGACGCAGACTTAAAGCAAAGCCAAGAAGCGTGATTGTGCGTTTTTCCTCCCGCTGCCCGGTACCAACGGGTGTGACAGGCAGAGGGCCAGAGCAAGAGCGTTTGACCGGGGGAAGAATATCGACGACTAGAAATATTTACGAGAACTCGATTGATTGTGAAAGCTTGAAGCCTCTGGGTCAGTCAGTGATCCCGGACGGACCAGGTCTGTAAATACTGTTTCAGTGCTTAGCGAGTCCGTGTCTTGCGTTTATAAGTCTCGTCAGACGCTCGAAGCACTGATGAGAATCAAATTTGTATTTGTGGGAAGAAACGCCAAAGCTAAGGGAATGCGATTAATCAAGTTTGTAAACGATGTTCAATATTTAGGAGAATTAACTGTCAGATTGACACGCCGATTTAGCATGGATAGAATAACAAGTAAATATTAGTCATTAACTGGCGGGTAAGACATAGCTAGAGTCATAAACACGGCGATGCAAGTTGTGTATTCATGACCTAGGAGAAACGAGGATTTTAGATTTACAGCTTCGGTCAACTGAGCCAGTAACGCTGCGCTAAGGCTCACCTTTAGCTGCGAGATGCCATCTCTCGCCGGCCTCCCCACTCGATTTCTCGGCATGGCATCTACCCAAATGCCACTAGACCGACAGGAAATATAGATCTTACGTTGACCTGCCCACGCGCATTTTGCACGTGGGTCCATAACTGCCAAGATACACGAGAGTCCTAGCGATAAATGAGAACCGGCGAGGGGTCCCTAAGACAGGCCGTGAGAGGGTTCACATCGGCGGCAAAACCAGGGCGGGGAGACTGGACGCCGAGCGCCCCTTCCCCCCACCCCCCGGGAGAGGGTGCTTCCTCCCAAGGGGCCTGGGAGAAGCCCGAGGGGAGAGCGAATCTGGGACGTGAGGCCAGTCCCCAGGGTGGAGGCTGGGGAGGAAGAGGCCAGGCTGTCCCCAGGGCCTGCCCCCGTGGTTGCTCTCCAAGGTAGCGCACCTGGGAGTAACCGCAGGGGCTGCAGGAGGCGGAGGCGGCACCTGCCTGACGCTCCGCCTCCAGGAAGGACAGATGCCTCTGCGGGCAGAGTGTGAGCCGCCCGCTCGGGCCTCACTGTTACTTCCACCTCTCGTGAGCCCGGGAACCGCCTCCCAAAGCGACAGCAGGGACGGACGCTCTGGCTGGCAGCACGGCCAGTTCTAGAGAGGGGACGGGCTGGAAACCAGGAACACGGTGGCACGGACACCCCGCGAAACTCGGGGCGCTACCTCGTAAGCGTGGACGTGCTTCCTGTGCAAGAAAACCCAGGAGCGGGATTTCCCAAGATTCCAGCGTCGGCGTTAGGCGGGACAGGCTGGAAGGCACGTCGTGGCTCAGATGGTCCCAGGGGGCAGCAGACGCCCAGTGGGTCTGGATGGGAAGACGCCGGTTAGGGGGCTACGGCAGACGGGGGCGTCTGGGCTGCCGGCCACGGCTCGCGGCTCAGTGTCAGGGTTTCCAGCTTCGCTCGCCGTGCGTTCTTTTTCCCTGCGTGCTATATTTCTGCATAGATGGAACTTTATTCAAAAGGACATTTCAAAAAACGAAAACCAAGAGTGACCACTAGAGGCGTCATTAGCTATCAGCGGATTCTCAGGCCGGGCTGCACGATAGGACGACCTGGGAGGGTGTCAAAAACCCTGGTGCCCTGGTGACACGTGTCTCTGAGCCATCGCACTAGAGGAAAACCGACAAGAATAAGTAAAGCCACCAGGAGGACGCTTCGATCGCGACCAGGAGACCCCGAACCACCCCATGAGCTTCGTTCCTCGGGTCTCTGGTCTCGGCGTCGGCTCGGCCCTCGACTCCCTGGCGGCCGCGATGGCTGTAACGTAGCGTCCCCTCTCCTTCCGGCTTGGCATCCGGAGGGAAGGCCCGTGCGTAGATCCGGGGAGTCTCGGCAAAAGACTTCTCTCCCCTGTGAGATCCCCAGCTCGCCGCCGGGTCGGTCGTCACGAGGGGTGGACCGGAGACCCTGACGGGCCCGCGTCACCCGCGTACACACGCCCTGCCCCGAACGAGGTGGGGTCAACGCTACAGAGCTCGTGGGAGGTGGGGAGGGGCGTGGACCCTCAGGCGAAAAGCAGGAGCTGTTGGCAGAAGTGGGGTGAGTGGAAGCTGGACAGACGCACGCACGCGCACGCACACACACACACATGCACACCCGCACGCACACGCACACGCACACGCACACGCACGTCCACTGTGGAAATGTAGAGTTAGCAAAAAAACTAAACCAAGGCATGCGGTGTAAAGTGGAGGTTGGGAGATGGAAGCTGGTTGAGCCGGTTGCCTGTGGCCGTGACTGTGGCTGGAGACGCAGCCAGGAAGGGCAGGGGGCGGGCGGAGTCCCTGTCACTGGACTGTCCCGTATCCCCGAGACACACGCGCAGCTCAGATCTGTGTCCCCACGGTGATGTGCACCGCTGCCTCTGTGCCCTCCCCGGCCGGGAGGCGGCTCTCGAACCTAATTACCAGCGACCGTAAACCCCTCTCCTTCTTGGCACCCCACCCTCCAAACTGGGCGCCCGGGGTCACCTTTTAATCCCACTCCTGGCGCCTCTCTCTCCGAGAACGCTCGTTGCTGCCCCCACGCCGCCTCTCAGGCCTCTCCCGGCCCCTCCCCAGCACCCTGCGCAGCTGCGAGGTCACCATTCCACGGGTTGTACGGACGGCGGTCACCTCCACCGGGGCCGGACCGTGACGAGGAGGCCCGTGACCATCCTTCCACTCTCCGACCCCCAGATCTGAGCTCAGTTACCGGCGCTCACACTGCCCAGAGGTGTGTGGGAAGAGAAGGAAGCCCCCTCCCCGGCCTTCGATCCTCAGCCCGGAATAGCCAGCCACGCCGGGCCGTCCCGCGCTGCTGACCGCTGCGCGCGGACGCCCACGGGACACCCCCGCCCTGACCTTTCCTCGCGACACCGAGAGTGACCAGGGCAGGGCTGACCGTGCCTGGCCTTCCACGGCGTCATCGCGTCACAACGGGAGCTTGTCTCCGCCTCGTCTCGATGACTCGCACGGGTACCTTCGCGGACGGCGAGCCACTGACCGTGAAGAAGCGTCTAACGTCCCGCCGCCCGTGCCCCCGCGGAACGCCGCTCAGTGCCCGAGCCGTGATCGCGCCCACGATCCCGTTCCTTCTCCGACACGAGCTCCGATCAGGGCGGAGCGCTCAGGCGCGGCTCGTTTTGAGTCCTCAAATGAGGCAGACGACAAAAACGGCCTCGACCCTTCGGCTCCTGTCACATCCATGCCCCCTTTGTCATCCGAGGCTGGAGCACCCTCCCGCACCCTCTCTGCGTCGGCCACGTGACCTGCTGGGACTCGGTGAGACGTTAGTGAATGGGACACAAGCAGACACTTGAAAGGCTTGCACGCGCGGGCTTGCTTGTTCTCGCTCACGCGTCTGCCACGGGGACATGCGCGGGTCGGTCTGCTGGAGGAGGGGACCCATGGGGCGGAGTTCGGGGACACCGGCCGTTCCAGCTAAGTCTGTCTCAGACCAGCCGGGAGCCCGCTGATGCCCAGACGTGAAGACAGCCCAGACGAGGGGCAGCCGCGCCTGCAGGACCCACGGCCCGGCCGGCTTCACGGCCCACGGCCTCCGTCGTCACGCACGGGGTCCTATGCTAGCAAAGCCTCCGTGCCAGTTTCTGCCGTCATCGTCCTGAGATCGTTAATGATTTTTTGGTCAGGGGCCCTGCGTTTTTATTTCGCACTGAGCTGCGCAGATTACGTAGCTGGTCCCTCCCGCCCCGTCTTATCACTGGCGCCTGAGCGAGCCCAGCTGAAATGGGAAGGACCCCCCGGCTGGCTTACGGACGGGCGAGGCGCGTGATTCTCCCTGAGTGAGTGGGCTCACGTCGTCACGGCGACGATACTGGGGCCCCACGCTCTGCTGCACGCGTGGCTGGTCCTCCGTCAGCAGGACCTCAGGACCCTTCCTGTCTGCGTCGCGTCTCGCAAAAACCACATTCGATCAATTGATAAACAGAACCCGGCGGCGTCAAGCACACCTGTCTCAAACGCCCAGACCACCCTCCCAGATGCAAAGGGCCTGTGCGTACTTTTCCCAGCCACGGTTTCTCTCGACGTTTCAACGGACCCCGGGCACCCTCGTTACAGCGATCAGAGTCCCGCCCTGCGTGTCCGCCACCTGCACTGTGCAGCACACGACCCCCCGTCGGGCTGGCTGGCGGCCGCCTTTGCCCTCCCTGGCGGCGTCCCATTTGTCCTGAACGTGAGGCCGGTCTTAGCAGCAAAAACCACATTCGATCAATTGATAAACAGAACCCGCGGGTGCTGCCATTCCCACCTCCGTGTGCCGGGACATGAAACTAATCGGTTTCACGCCGGAAAATACTACAGGAGCAACTGACGGGCTGACCAGAAAGGTTCGTATTTTGGAAACGAGCTGACATCCCCGAGTGCATCACGATGCTCTCCGATCGAATTTTCTCCAGTGTCCGGAGACGAGAGGGAGCTCTCTCTCGCTCGCTCGCTTGATAAAACCCAGATCCAGCTGTTCATAGCCACGCTTCCCATTCGCCCTTCCCCTGGGGGACGTCGTCACGCTCACAGGTGCTCTCGTCCCCGCGTGTCCCGAAGTCCCGCTCACCGGTTACGCTTCGGAGCTGCAGGGTTTCTACTACTGGTACCGCTGCTTCTGCACATCCGCGAGCCACTTCTTAGGTGCTAATCTACTTTCCTGAACCACAGGAACAATTGAAGCCGCAAAGGCTGCGCACACAATATGCAAAGGACGTCACTACGACCACCCGCATCCTCGCGGCAGCAGCCGAGCGTTAACTGCAGCTGCTGAGGCCCCCGCCCAGCCTGAGCCATCCGCAGGCACCGAGGGCCGCTCCCGAGAGAGCAGGATGGGATCGGACCGTTCTTCTCCCCTTTCAAATGCATAAAATTCTCAAGCATGTACTTTCCCATCGCTTGGGCCACAGAAACTGCCAAATGGCCTGAGGACGTTCTTTTATAGACAAATTGGTCACATGTTAGAAACACTGACCTAAACTACAAAGCCCGAGCTCGACATGGTATACGAGCCAGTCCGTCACCGAGACCCTCAAGGGGTGTGACAGCAGCAGCTACGATGACACTGGATTCACTAAGACCTTCCGTGGCGCCACGTGACCAGTGCCGCACCAGGTGACTCGGACGGACGCTGTCATTTCAAACTCTCGGCAGCCCTCGGAGGTGGGCGCCAGGGTCTGACTGAATTTACAGACAGGGATTACGAACGGCTGTGGCCACTTGCCCAAAGTCACAGAGCCAGGAAGAGGCTGGGCAGGGGCCCGCGCCCAGCCTCACCTAACCCTTAGTGACCTCGTTACTTGGCTCACACGCTGCGTCTGCGACCCGTGTGCCCCAGGCTCGCCATACCACGTACGGTTCACCAGGCAAGCGATCTCCCGCCCGTGTCTGTGCCCCTCGTCCCCTCAGTCCAGAACGTTCTCCTCTGCTTCTCCCCCGTCACCTCCGTGAACTTTCACTCACCTGATTCAAGAGTCTTCTCAGTGAAATCTTTCCTTCCGCCCACATCCTGGGATTTTTAGCTTGTCTGTCATTCCAGCCCAAATTTTATCTCTTTCCGTCCTCCAGACAAAGAATGTGCGGAGTGACAGCTGAGTGACTAAGAATTACAACAGGACAGGACGTGCTTTACCACCTGCATCCGGTCGCTCCCGGCTGTCAGTCGGCTCCTCCCATTGGCTTAGGCCTGGTGGTCAGACAGAACTAATTGTCACTGCATCCGCACAAGCAAAGAGGTAACTTCGTGAGGTGCGAAGTTCTGTCCTTGACCCTCTCTGATGTACTCTGATAATAGCGAGACCCGCCATTCAAAGCAAAGTTCCCACATTTTCTGTCTCCACCGAGAGATGGTAGGGATGTTGCTTTACGGATGCTCAGGACACACAGCTCTATCGAGGAGACGGGAACCTATCTTTACACCTGCTGGTAACTAAGATGGCCGTAAGCGCCTCGGTCCGTGACATCCTCTCCGAAGAGGAAGTAGGAGGTAGGAGACCCCGGCCGTGGTCCCCGAACCGTGGTCATTCACTTCTGCGGTGCATGTTCTGAGCCTGCAGCCCGGCCACCGTGCGCGTCTATTCGGCCATCGGGCACATTTATTCGGCCACTGTGCGCGTCTATTCGGCCACCGTGCGCGTCTATTCGGCCATCGGGCACATTTATTCGGCCACTGTGCGCGTCTATTCGGCCGCCGTGCGCATTTATTCGGCCACCGTGCGCATCTACTCGGACTTCGTGCGCATTTATTCGGCCACCGTGCGCGTCTATTCGGCCACCGTGCGCGTTTATTTACAGTCCACGTGGTGTGTGCTACTGCGGTTGCTTTCAGTAAATTACGAAGCATTCATGAGACGGGACTAGAAGGAACAGCTAGGAATAGGAATTGCACCGCCCCCTACACCGCCCAGCGCGCCCACGTGCACCTGCTGGGGTAACATCCCACCACTGCTGAAGAGCGAGGCCACCTGCTGGTCATTCTCCGCATGGCCGGCGACGGGTCTCCATGGGTCCAGACGCCAGGCCCGCCCCTGGCGCTCCAAGCACCTGGTGGGCTGAGCATG
>NW_011889055.1:95125-99810 GCF_000151845.1 Pteropus vampyrus | reverse complement strand
AATGGATGAATTGTGGCACATTCGTGTGGTAGATCACTGAACACCAGTGACAGTGACCGAACAATGGCTATAAACACAAATGTGGGCAAATCCCCCCCAAATAAAACATCGAACAAAATAAAGGTCGCAGAAAAACATCTGTGCTGTGATTACATTTACATACGACTCAGAACATTGAAAAAAAAAACCCCTAAAAATCAGTTTGCTTAGGGATGTACACATTTGTGATAAAGTGAGCAAAACGATGATTATGGAAGTCGACACAGGGTTTGCCTCTCGGGAAGATGAGTACGGGGCTCAGGCTGGCGGGCTCCTAAGGCGCTGGGTGGCTGGTACAAGGATGTTTTTATTCTTTAGGCTGTACATGTATGTTTCATACATGTTGGATGCGATATATTTCGCCATCCAAGTTTCTTTCAGAAGCAATTATTACCAGGTCTCACTACCACTCTCCAGAGAAACAAGGAGAGAGGAGCATGTTAAGGGACACCGAGAGCCGACAGTCATCGAAGAGCGGAATTGGGGAAAATCTAGAGGGCGGAGCATCTCGTCTCTTCCGCAGGAAACTTTGAGAGGATAAAAGGTGACGACGGAGGAGTCTGGAAATTAAAAATTACCAGTTGCCATGCAGGGGTCTGGTCTGGATCCCACACAAACAAATTACTGATCAGACATCATGACCACTGCAGATATGTGAACATCAACCGGATATCGGATGCTAATGAGGATTTATTCTTGATTTTATTGCGATGTGGCGATGGTGCGGCCGTGATGTTTTAAAGGGCAGGGCAGGGGGTCCCTGTCTTTTAGAGCTAGTTAATGACATAGTTACAGAAGAAATCAAAGCAGTTGAAGATTCGGTTCAAAAACGACCCTGGGCGGGAGGGACGGCGTGAAGGACACGAGCTCGGCCAGCGAGTTGAAAATCACTGGAGCTGAGGACGGCACACCGGGTGTCGCAACGTTTGAACGTTTGAAATGTTGGGTACGGAAAGCTAAAGCGAAATAAAAACCAGGTGAAAAGTAAAGGAACGAAAAGAAATAAAATAAAAAAGTAAAGGAACGAAAAGAAATAAAATAAAATAAAAAAGTAAAGGAGCGTTTGCGAAGTGGAGGTCTGTTTTGAAAGGAACATTTTGGGGTTCGTTCCCTTCTCACCTGGCCCAGAGTAGCACCTCTTTTTTCCACGAGACAGTCCAGATCGCTGCCTCTCGGTCTTTACGGTGCATACAAAGCCCCCGGGGAGCTGGTGAAGACGCAGACGTGGACTCAGCGTGTCCCGCATTGCCGAGGAGATGCCGGGCGAGGCGGAGGCTCAACTCCCTCCAGCCCGCCACCTCCTTCTTCCCTGTTCCTTCCCGGGCCGTCCCGTCGGGTGTGGCTGAGGCTTCGGGCTGGGCAATCGCGCCCCGTCAACCCCTCCAAAGTCCTTGCCCCCCACCCCCGCTTCAGTGGGACTCCTCCAGCAACCCCAACCCGAGACACGCGCCCCCTCCAGGCGCTCGAGCCTGGGCGCTTGCGAGCCACTGGAGACGCGCCCCACCGCCCGCTCCGTCCTCTGCCCTCAGCCCCTCGTCTCTCCTTCCGGCCTGAGGTCTCCCTCTGCAAGAAGCCCGCCCTGCGTGAGCGGCATCTCTCGCCCGCTCTCCTTCCTCTCTGCTAATGGCCGTGCCTCGTCCTCCATCGTGAAAACTACGGTTGGCAGCAAATCCTTCACCCTTCCACCACCAGATCTACAAGCGTTCGTGGATCTGGTCTACCTTTTTCCTCATTAGTCCCCCCTATTAAAAAAAAATCTATGTCGCTCGCACACTGTGGACCCGTTCCCTCTCTCCCGCGCCGATGGTTGGCACAGCCTGGAGGCTCCCGTTCTTAGTGGGTTTTTTGTTTTTTTTTTTTGAGCGAACACAAAAATCAAGATGCTTCCGCAGTACACTCGGTGTCTCAGCAACAGTTGACCCAGCTGATAGAAAATCTGATTCTTTCCCTACTTTCTTCCCCTCTCCATGCGCTGGCCCCATAAAGAATTCTCATTCTCTCCTAGTCTTTGCACCCTAGGCGATAGCATCACCAACCTGGGGGGCTTCTAGAATACTCCCCTTTTCTTCAACGCCTGTCAAGTCCATTAGCTGCTTGTTCTACCTCTTAAAACAGTATCGTGATCTGTCCACGCTCGGCCCCGTCCACCACAATTACGTGAAACTAAATGGCCTCCTATTTCCCCAACGAGCCATCGACTTCCTTCCCTCAGGGCCTTTGCACACGCTGTGGCCTGCCCGAATCCCGAAATGCGTTCTGAGTCCCATGTGCCCAAATGCCATCCTAGGGCGACAGTCTCACAAGGTTTCCTGGGCTCCAAGTCACGCCCGGACCACGCCGTGAGAAGGGCTGGGGGCATTTCCGCACCACATCCCAGATGCTCCCCGACCTGTGTCCGAACGCGATGCTCAGGCTCCTGCTTGCTCTGAGCAGCAAAGAAGTCCGACATGCGACCGAGTCTGAGTTCACTTTTGATCACACGACACCGGCTCCGGCTTCCCCTGGCTTCTGACAGAGGCAGGCGGTTTCCAGCGTGTCGTGTGACTGCACGTCGTAGACTGGAGACAGACAGATGCCACGCTTTGCGGCTGCTCTGGCCGAGAGGTGCCGGGCTCTGCAGCCCAAGCTCAGGCTCTGTCTCGGCCTTGGGCACCGGCACAGTCAGGAAGCAGACGCGGGCGGTGCCCGAGCACGGGGCGCCCCTCTTTTGCTGCTGTTGGAAGCCCCATCGCAGGCAGCAGGCTGCACCGGCTCACTCCAGGTGGGGACGCGGGGCGGGAGCATCCAGCTGCCCTGCCCACCAGTGGACACCCGAATGAGGACAGCTGAGATCGAGCCTTGCAGCCAGCTGGCCAGCCGAGTGGCCGCAGAGTGAAGCCGGGTAGGGACGCCGTGCCACCCGATGACCTCTTCTGCAGGGGCCAGCCCCCGGCAGGATGAACTACGAGGACCTGTTCCAAGCCACTACGTTTTGGAGTGGCTGAAAGTGGGAATGAGCTGGATGTCACATCGGCAGATGGACCTCCTCTGACCAGCTCTTCCTTCCCCACCCCAGTGGAAGCATGTCCCCGGTGGCGGACCCTCGCGGCTCCCCGCTATGCTCCCATTCTTAGCAAAAACCCCAGTTTGAAGTAACGTATTGTCTCGGGCGACATGCTTAATGGCTGCCTTCTGCCCTGGGCTGTAAAATCCACAAGGGCAGTGTTTCTGTTTTGCTCACAAAGGGAGCTCCAGATTTTGCACGCTACCTGTCACGCCGTGATGCGGGGAGACACCGTGGGGCGGGTCGGCGTACTGGTCAGCCGTGAGGGTCTGGACCGAAGCTGCCTGTGCTCAGCTCCCGGCCCTGTCACTCACTAACCGAGACAGCTAAGTGGCCGCCGTGTACCTCAGTGTCCCCATCTCTAAAGTGGGAATGGAAATAGCATGTACTCGCTGAGCCGTTGTGGGGATCGTGGTCCATAATCGTTAATTATTTCCTGCCGAATGATGTCGGCACACCTGCAGAACAGTGGATCAGAACTCTGACGTGGCCGAGGTCGCCTCCATGCCCAGTGATTAACCCCGTGATTAAATTTGCATTCGCCTTCCCCAGAGCTTCTTCCTCAGCCACCACTCGGCCTCATTCTGCAAAGGTGTGGCCTCGTGACACCTAAGCAGCCCCTCAGCGCTGAGCGCTGCCTCCTGGGCGAGCCCTGACTGCTCCCCGGGGCGACATTCGGGTCAGAGCCTCGTCCCCAACTGCTGTAACTGCCCCCCAACCCCTGCCACTGGGTGAGCCCCGCACTGAGCTGGGGTCGGAGCCGACACACGCCCACCAGGAAACAGCGCTGAGGCCCCAAGAGATGCGTCAGTCCCCGTCGACACACGCGTGCACACACGCGTGCACACGCACGGCGCCAGCGGGGGAAGCGGCTCACGGGCGCTCAGCGCCCTGCCAGCCAGGCACCGGGTCCCCCAGCTGCTCTTTCTGGTTCTGGACAGAAAGGACATAAGGGGCTCGGTTTCCAAAACACGTCATTTTAAAAGGCGAAGGGGAGAGGGTGCCTGAGGAAAGCAGAGCGTGAGGGTAGCGGGGTGAAGCCGGGGGTGGCGGAGAGGGAGCCGGGGATGACAGCCTGACAGCCGCAGCCTCCTCGGAGGGGCTGGGAGGGGCGCAGAGGCGGGAAGCTGTCCCGTAGGTCAGGCTGCGAAGCGCCCCGATGAGCGGCCAGGGCGCCCACCTGCGGGTGAGGCCGTCTGGGGCAGAGCCACAGGTGACGGCGGCGTGCGCGCTCAGGAACTTACCGGACAGGGTCTGAGGGCTGCGGAACGGTGGGCTCGCTCCCAGGGGCCCGGCCGCGGCCTGGTCTGCAGACACCGGTGCTCACGGGGCAGTGGCTGCAGGACGCCGGCTTCCCATTGGGTCAGCTCCGACCAGAGGCAGGGAGGGCCCAGGAGAGGCTGGGGCGCGGAGGGGAGCCCGCTGTGTTTGTGTATTGTAACTGTTTTGGAGAACACGTAGCCCCGAGTCACATGCTGCCTCCAACATCACCGGAATCGTCACATGATGCGGATCCCCGTCATGTGACCAGACGAATCTGCCTAACTTCAGCCCCCACCCCCACCTCCCGCTCGCAGGCTGACAGATGACGTCTTTCTGGAGG
>NW_011889055.1:93364-94208 GCF_000151845.1 Pteropus vampyrus | reverse complement strand
GTGACCGTGTCCCTGCGGCCCTGCGCTGGCACGGGGGCGGGGGGAGGGGGAAGGGCGGGGAATGACCTGAACCACCCGGAGCGAGGCGTCTGACCCCGAGGGGCGCTGCCCGTCGGAGGCCGGGAAGTGCAGACGGAGCGGAGCGGCCCACACAAGCTCCCGCAAACGTGCGAACCCTCTACCCGCGTGTATGCCCGGCTCCCCCTCCAGCGCCGGCCCCCGCTGTCCGCCCCAGACGGGAAATTCGATCCAGCCATTTCCTCTGCTTCAGATTTCCTGAGAGCCAAACTAAAGGTTTTCCGTCTGTCACCCTCCAGCCCGACAGTCACTAGTAAGCAGACGAGTAAATGAACCGCGCGGGCCACTGTCCACAGAGGGAGACCATTGTCACTTGGCCACCTGCGGGTCTGTTTGAGCAAAGGAGCGTTATGGTTCCAGGCATGCGGGCAGCGGTGCGAAGCACCTGTGAGGGGAAGCTTTGCCCCGCGCCGCCCCGTCCAGTGAGAGCAGACGAGGTGTCTATGGCAGATGTGGCCGCCTCCCCCGCGTCCACCTCTCAGGGAAAAATCAAGCATCTTTACGGCTTAAGCCACAGTTCAGGCAGGTGTTTTCTCACTGGTGTCGGATGGGACACACTCTGCTTTTTGGTCAGTAGTGTTGGATGGGACACACCCTGACTGCAGTGGCATCCACGGGACCCGGCAGTGACTGCAGAGGTGGACGTCTGGTGACAGAGACTGGGAGGCGAGTTAGAAAGCTGCTTTCTGGACAGCACGCAGGGCAGAGTCACCATGGAGAAACGTGGAAGACGCACCGGACATCCTCGGAAGGGTCCAGCCTACCT
>NW_011889055.1:90821-92539 GCF_000151845.1 Pteropus vampyrus | reverse complement strand
GTCTGTCACCCTCCAGCCCGACAGTCACTAGTAAGCAGACGAGTAAATGAACCGCGCGGGCCACTGTCCACAGAGGGAGACCATTGTCACTTGGCGACCTGCGGGTCTGTTTGAGCAAAGGAGCGTTATGGTTCCAGGCATCCGGGCAGCGGTGCGAAGCGCCTGTGAGGGGAAGCTTTGCCCCGCGCCGCCCCGTCCAGTGAGAGCAGACGAGGTGTCTATGGCAGATGTGGCTGCCTCCCCCGCGTCCACCTCTCAGGGAAAAATCAAGCATCTTTACGGCTTAAGCCACAGTTCAGGCAGGTGTTTTCTCAGTGGTGTCGGATGGGACACACTCTGCTTTTTGGTCACTAGTGTTGGATGGGACACACCCTGACTGCAGTGGCATCCACGGGACCCGGCAGTGACCGCAGAGGTGGACGTCTGGTGACAGAGACTGGGAGGCGAATTAGAAAGCTGCTTTCTGGACAGCACGCAGGGCAGAGTCACCATGGAGAAACGTGGAAGACGCACCGGACATCCTCGGAAGGGTCCAGCCTACCTCCGCAAGAGGGAGGGAGCGGGGACCAGAGAGCTGAGCGCAGCAGCTGCTACTGGTGGGGACGCGGCAGCCTCAGAGCGGTGACCTCCAGGTGGCCTGAGCCGGTCTCGTGCCTGCGGAGCTGGGCCTGAAATTCCTGCGTCGCCGTGGGGCCCTCGACCCGTGTGTCCCCCGGGGACCGGGGGGACGGCGGACGCTGCCTTCATGTCCGAGGAAACAGACACTTGTACGGTCTGCCCCAAATTCTGGGCCAAGGCGAAAATGGTTCTCCTGATAGTAAGTAACCAAGGCCCGTCCTCCCAGACTTCGATATCTGAATATGGACTACCTTGATGACTCAGGCACCGAAACGAGAAAGAACACGTAAAGGGGGGCTTGGAGAGGCAAACGTAAAACCGATCTAGAGGCAAGTCCCCTAAACCAGGGGTCCCCAGTTCCCAGGCCCCGGATCGATACTGGCCCTGACCTGTTAGACACCAGGCTGCACAGCAGGGGGTGAGCGGCTGGGCCAGGAAGCCAGCGAAGCTTCATCTGTATCTGCAGCCGCTCCCCAGCGCCAGCATCACCGCCTCGGCGCCACCTCAGACCGTCGGGCGTTAGATGCTCATAGGAGCCCCGGTCCCTGGTGCCACAAAGGTTGGGGCCGCTGCCCTAAACCCAGACCTCACAGCATTCCCACAGATTGAGTTCCTACTGCAGGTGAGTTTATCTTCCAAACCTATAAAACACCAGTTATAACACATAAAGTGCTAGCAGACAGAAGAGAGGGTCAGACCCTATAACTGTCACGTAATCGGACAGTTGGATGGAAACTATGAACTCTCAAGCAACTGCTAAACTGACGGAACTGAGTCATAGTTAATGAGCCAACAGAGAAGATGAAAAGAACGATAAAAACATTCATTTCATCGAAAGGAAGCAGGAAAAAGGAAAAGGCGGAGAAAGAACAGACTCTGACCTATCCACAGCCATAACCACAATGAAGGCTAATGGCGTGAACGCCGCGCTCACAACGGAGACTGTCATTGAACGGAAGAGCAGGAACCCACTGAGCGCTAAAAGACCACAAAATGCGAATAACGCAAAAATAAATGGATGCGGACCAGCGTCAGTGCGGGGAGGCTGAGGGGCTCGGTCAGTGGCCGACGGAGGGGGACAGAGAGGCTGACTCCACGAC
>NW_011889055.1:89494-90506 GCF_000151845.1 Pteropus vampyrus | reverse complement strand
GTATGGAAGGCACGTCCCTCATCTGCACCCTACAAAGTTACCAAGAGAAAATGGAAGAAAGAGATGGAGGAAAAGTAAGGAGATGCCGGGAAGGAGCGAGCCGGGGCTGGCCTCGTGGGCAGCGGCAGGATCTAGGGGACGGCGGACGTTCCACAGGCCCGACTTCGCTAAAACCTGGAGGACTCGGCAAGCCCCCGCTGACATTTTAACGGTGCCTGTGCCCACAGAGGGCGGGACCGAGGCCCTCCAGGGGAACGTGGGGGCCCCGCACCTTCCAGCAGCTTCCGCTGGCACACGGGGCCACCACGAGGAGGGAGAGGCGGCCGAGCATGGCCAGCAGAGGAGCCAGCGCGCCCCTGGGAAGGTGAACTCATATAGACAGGTGCCACGTGACCCGCAGACCAGGGAATCGGAGGTCTACACCAGGAGCCCAGGCCCGATTATTCCCACACGGAGGCAGGAGTGTAGACGGGGCCCAAAGGGAGAGTCCAAAGCAGCTCGTTTAGGCGGAGGAGGGGTCCAAGGAGACGGTGGCTCCCAACGTGGCTGTGTACTGGTCGCCTGGGAGATTCCACGAGGCCACACCGGTGCATTACCCCAGATGCCCCGGGGTGGCACCCACCCTGACCTCGGCGTTTTTGAAAGCTCCCTGGGCAACGCTGACGTGCAGTCCTTGGGAGAGCCACCGAAAAGCCAGCCTCGGCTTCGAGGACAAGTCATGGCTGTACGCGGGTGTCGGACTGAGAACGGGGTGGTGAAGCATAAGCCTATGAGGCCTACTGGGCTCCCCGAAAGCTCCCGGTGGCCGGGTTTATTATACCGCACGTCCTCTGTCTCATTCCGAGGGGTAGGAGGGACATCAGCTTAACGAAGGCCTTAGGGACAGTGGCACCTGGTGGTCATCCCACAGTAAAGCGACCCAATCAGATCGCCTGACAGGGGACCCACCTGACGAACGTTGCGCACAGTTTCCAATGCAAGGAGCATAAGAAAACCTTAAAAAAAAAAAAAA
>NW_011889055.1:85177-88369 GCF_000151845.1 Pteropus vampyrus | reverse complement strand
CTGGTTTTTTTTTTTTTAAGTGAGCCAGTTATTAGCTCCAGGAAGAACAAAGTGTCACAAGAAAGGAACCCAAATACGCCAAACGACTGGACTCTGGACAACCCGCGACGTAACAACGTGCTCCGCATTTCGATTTGGCCTGAACGCTAAAGCGCCTTTGGAGGTCGGAGCGGCTACAGGAGCGTGTACGGGGGGACAGCGAGGTGCGGTCAGCGCCGGCCGGGACTTGAGGCTGAAAAGCCGAGACACAAGATGAGCGAGCCTTTGGCACGTGGCGGGGCGCGCCGTCCGCTTTAAAGCGCGGCAGAGCGGTCGCCGCCTTGAAGCACCGGCCTCAGGCGCGATGGGTCACGGAGGAGGCCGAAGCGTGTGTCATCGCGAAGAGATCGATGACTTCTTAAACTACGGACGGCTTGGTTCGAAATGAAAACAAAACAAACACCCCAGACAACTAAAAACCTGCAGGCTGAAGACACGTATCGCGTCCTGGGCGAACCTGATGAAAACCGCCGCGGACAAACCTGGGACGGAGAATCGGGCTGGTCGTGGACTCACGGGTAACTCTGGTGCCTGGATGCGGCGGAACTTGGCTGGAGTGGCATTTTTATTACCAGTGACATTTAACATTTCCGAGTGTGTAACTGGCCGTTTGTAGTTGAGCTTGTAGTCTCTTAAAAATTTAGAGGGACGGGAAAAGCCGCTATTTTTAAGGACGGACAGAGCTGCTTCTGCCCTCCTCCGACGGCACAGTGCACCCCAGAGGGACTGTGTCCCGGTTCAGAAAATACCTTGATGACTAACGGCGTTTTCCAACGGGAAGAGCCTACCTACGGGGAAGGACAGCAGAGAAGGGGGGACGTGGTACCCCGGAAGAGGAGAGGAGAAACGCCCCTAAACCTCACGCGACTGTGACTGTCCCACGGTGGGCTGGGAAGAGAGGAACCAGCCAGGGATAAACATCAGGACACCAGGAGGGGGCCCACAGAACCCGGTCTCGTCAGGGACACCGGGGCAGGCGCCGGGTCACTGGCCAGCTTGTAGGAGACAGACGTCCGCTAGTAACGAGAAGGTGGCCCTCGAAGGCCGGAGGAAACGGACCGCCCCCCGGGCGAAGTAGTAAAATAAAATGTGGTATTCTGGGGATGCGACACCAAAAGCACAAGCGACAAAATCCAACACGGACAGGCAGGGCTACGTCAGACCAAACGCTCCCGCACGGCAGAGAGCCGTCAGCAGAGTGAAGAGACGGGCAAAGCGTCTGCAGACCCTCTACCTGAGGAGGAGTTAAGACCCCAAAGACGTAAGAATTCATACAACTCGACGGCAAAAACAGAAACAAAACTCAAATGAAAAACGGGCGACATTTCAGAAATTTCTCTAAGTGGTTATTCAGTCCTCTCCAAGTTACTTACTGAAAAACATCTCTCCTATTTCCGCTGAAATGTTATTAAGTACTTCTACGTTTGGGCTGATTTCTGGAGTTTCCACCAACCCCACGGATTCGCCTGCCTAGTCCAGTGCCAACTCCCCGACGGTCTGAAAAGTGGCCGCCGCGGGCTCTGCCGCGAGCCCTCTGGCCTCCGGAAGCCGTGACATCGAGGCGCGCGTGGCTGGCCTCCCTCCCGGCACAGGGACCGGGGCTGGCAAGTCCCATTCTGGATGGACTCTGCCCGGTCCCCACCGGTCCCCACCAACGCTGCGGCCAAGCTTCATGTTTCCTCTGGGCGACACTCCCCCCCCCCCGGGTGAGGAGTGACCCCGCAGAGAAAGGCCCTCACCTCGCCTCCCCCGTCCCGCCAGACTGTGAGGCGCTCACTGCACCCGAGACCCCTGTCTGCTCGTCCCGAGAGGCATTTGCTTCCTCCAGGAGAATTCCGGGTGTCACTTCTTTAATTTTAAAAATGTGGTGCTGGGGTCGATTCCACGTTTCTGGCTGTGTCCCCCCGGCCGCCCCCCTTCCTCTGGCCTTCAGCACCCGTACAGTTTCCCCGTGTTCTTTTCTCATCAAATTTTACTGTTCGTTTTAGAATGTGAAAAAGAATCACTCTCATGAAAAAAAAAAAAAAAAAGAATCATTCTCTGGAATTATTTATGCACCATTAAGCCTAGGTTGAATCATAGTTATAAACAACTTGCAAAGTCGTGTTAGAGGCCAATGTTTCTACAACAGAATGTTGCATTTTGAACCCTAAACCTACGCCCACTCTCATCTTGGTCACCGTGACTACTGAAGACCAAAAATGGAAAACTGAACAGAACATTCGGAATGGCCACGTTTCAAAGGTGAAAAGCAGGCCCTTCCCGGTGTGGGGTTTCACGGGGTCACTCCATTGCCCCGACTTCTAGAGTAAATAAAGAAGTTAGTAATCACTATTTTTCAAGTCCTTTTAACATCTTTAAAATAATCTCAGACTTACGACGAAGAGAGCCTTGATAAACTCCTTAGCCTGCGTTACTGAGAGGACCCCAGAGATCTCCGGGCCCCAAGGAGCCCCGTTTCTTTCCCCTCGTGTGGGGGACGGACGGTCGCACGGCGGCCCCCTCGCCTCCTTCACTCCCTGCTCCTCGTTCATGATCATCCGCAGTTGCTAAAATTCAAAGTGCTGGTGAGAAACGTTAATGTCAAAAGGACGAGTTTAAGATATAAAAAAAGAAAAAGTGGGGACACTCTGTAGGCATCCGGTTGAAACCAGGTGCGCCGAAGGGAGCTCGCGGGGAAGGCGGCACTGTGGGGGACTGGGGACGGGGGAGGTGGCATGTGGGGGATGGGGGACAGCGAGACAGGGAAGGTGGCAGTGTGGGAGACGGGGGATGGGGAGGTGGCAGTGTGGGGGACGGGGGGGGCGGCGCGCTCCCCATCTGGCTTAGCTCCCATTCCGTGTAGAGGAACAGCGTTCGCCAGGGAGTTGAAGGCAGCCCAGGGAGGGCAGACAGGGACACCTGCACAGGGCAAGTGCACAGACCACGCCCTCGCTCCCACCCAGGGGAGGGGCACGCCGTCTGGGGCACCAGCTCGCAAAGTTCTTTCTTGGTCTGACCATCAGGCTTCCCGGCGCCCTCGGCATGCAAAGCCGCGAGTTCTCAGAAGGGCACTAGGTACAGCTCAAGAATTATTGTCCTCCCTAGAAAAAGGGGACACACCACCGGTTTCTAGGGAGTCTGCGAAATTCCATCTCGTCAGCCCAAACGCTG
>NW_011889055.1:57432-83967 GCF_000151845.1 Pteropus vampyrus | reverse complement strand
GCTCGCAAAGTTCTTTCTTGGTCTGACCGTCAGGCTTCCCGGTGCCCTCGGCATGCAAAGCCGCGAGTTCTCAGAAGGGCACTAGATACAGCTCAAGAATTATTGTCCTCCCTAGAAAAAGGGGACACACCACCGGTTTCTAGGGAGTCTGCGAAATTCCATCTCGTCAGCCCAAACGCTGCAGTGCAAGCTCGGAGGGCGGCCGGGGTCCTCCCCAGACTCACGCCTGAGGCGCCCAGGCCGAGTGACAAGTACACGGAGCCCAGAGCACACGGCAGCGGTGTCCGCCACAGCACATCGGCACACTCAGAGTTCTGCCAGGCATGGTCCTGGCAGGTCGGCCGCCTCCCAAGCCACCGTGGGTTGTGCGGCAGGCAGGGCGGAGACTCCAGCTGGACCACACAGCCCCGGGCAGGGGACAGCGAGCTCCAGACGGCAAACCCTGGCAGGTCTCACGCTGTCCAGCCTCTCCGGGCGCAGGCTGAGGCGGGCCAGCCAGGTGCAGGATTGTGGCCCCGGGGCTGGCTGGACCTTCGCGGGCAGCTGCTCAAAGCAGCAGGTGACATCATGAGCCACCAGAAATTTTAAGGATAAAGTTAAGTACAGGCACCCAGCACAGTGCCTGGCCAAGCTATTTCTTAAATTATTTTCCAAGTGTGATTTTGTTAGGCAGTTTTCAGCACCCTCCCGAGTCTGGGGGTTAAGCTGCTGAGGTACAGCAACACAGACGAGGGGGAGGTTTTGGGGTGCTGCCATGTGGCTGAAATGGCACGATGTTGACAACCACAGGAAGAGAAGAGGAAGGGTGAGCACAGGACGAGCTGGCACCTCAGGCCTCCGCAAGGCCGAGGGGGTGGAGCTAGAGACCAGGCTGTGGACCACACGCTGGGAGCTGGGAGCGCGTCTAAGAGGGACGACCGGTCACAGGTGAGGTTAGCCCGGAAAGCGGCCCGAGGCGCGGCCTGGCCCGCAGTCAGTGAGGACCAGCTGGGCTCAGACACTGAAAGGCGACAAGCCTCGCTGGGAGTGACCCACACAAGGGGACGTGCGACAGGGTGAGTTCCGAGGGCCAGGGCCTCGGCGAGTGTGGGGTACGACCTGCACTCGGGGTCCAGATGCGCAAGTGTCAGGAGCGGTCTGCCCGCAGTGTCTGGAGGAGCGTGGTGCGTGCTGTGCCGTGCGTGGGGACGCGCCCGTGGGACTCGCCCTTTGGAGGAAAGGGGCTTTGACCTGAGGGCAGCACTTCCCACACGGCCCGTCCGGGGTGGCTGCCACGGCGCTGACGGCACCGTGTAACTGGTCTCTCTCCAGATGACCTGACCTTTTTCTTTAGATGTTAAATGCTACATTAAAAAACACACTCGAGAAAGCATGTTTGTACACCGCACACCGCCTGAAACCAGGCGGGGCGAGCACGCACCCCCGCAGGTACCCCTCCCCGAGCAGCCGGCAGGCGGCTGCCGCTGTGGCCCTTCCCCTGCCCAGCCACCGTGGTCTTAGTCCCCGTTTACCGCCATGCCCCTGAAGTGCCGACACCGCGGTCCGCTCACGGCAGCCTCACCACAGGACACGTGTGGAACCGCAGCCAGGAGGGCCCTGCCCGGGCAGACTGGGGGCCGCGTGCTCCCTGGCGGCCGGCACCTCATCGGGGAATTTCATACTCACCTATCAGGGCTCCCAGAGAAACACACGACCATGAACAAGTCGCCATTCCTCACCCCGGAATTTCAAGTCCAAGCCTCTCGATTCCTATACAGACACCCATCTGGATTCATCGAGCCAGATCTGCGCTGGACCCCGATTTCTTACTCCCATACAGCTGAGTAACGATGCTTATGTCTGGCCACCTGCTACCAGCCCACAGACAAAGCACGTCTGCTATGTGTACTTAAGAATTCTGTGTATTCGGTTCCCATACCTGAACCGGAGGCTCGAAGCCTACTTCAAATAGGGAAACTGGGCGAAGGAAAGACACGACCCCCCTCTCTCCAAAGAATGCGGTACTCGGCATTTGAAAAGTTTACTGAAAACTTTTATTGTAATCAAAAAGTGACATAACGGGGTTGTGATGAATTCAGCAAATCGCTCTGCTGACGTTTCAGAACTGATACCAGTTTCTGCCAGGCAATTAAAAAAATCCAAATGTGAAAGTTTCACAGTACAGTAAACGCCACCCCAACTAATCGATGGTGGGTAAAAGGAATAGGCCCTAGCGAAACCGCTCATGTCACGTGGTCACAACTCACATTCTGTACAAAAGTTCGTGTTATAAAGCTCTGATGTAAAAATCAAACAATCAAGCAGCAATAGTTTAAGTGCAGCACAGGGTCTTCCATGTCGTTATTTACAAGGCTCGAGTCTCTTTACATTATAACAAAATTTAATACCGATGACTTAGTAATTAAGTCAACTTAAAATCTGCCGTCTACACGGTGGCAGATCGCGCTTTTTGGTCGTCTTTCTCCTTCTCCTTCTCCTTCTCCTTCTCCTTGCCCTTCTTCGACTTCTTCTTCTTGTGTTTGTGTTTCTGGCTCTTCTCCACGTCCGCGTCGGGGCCCGCGTGCTTCTTATGCTTCTTGTGCTTTTTATGCTTCTTGTGCTTCTTCTTCTCCTTCTTCTTCTTCTTCTTCTTGCTGTCCTGAGTCTCCGCAGAGCTGGCGCTGCTACTGTGGCTCCGGGTCTGGCTCCCGGAAGGGCTGTGACTTCTGCTGGGACTGACGCTGGGGCTGCTCTGGCTGTGGCTCCTGGTGACGCCCGTCTGGCTGGCGGCGGCCGCGTCCACGCCCTCTCGGACTTTCTCCGTCCCTTTATCTTTCGGCTCCTTGGAGACTTTCCCTGCAGCGTCTTCCTCCTTCACAGACACGTTGCTCTCGCTGTCGCTTTCGTTATAGTCTGGTTCGAAGGCAGCTTCGTCGGTTTCTCTGGTCAAGTCGGAAGAAAGCCGCGAAGAGTGACTCGACTGGGGTTTGGGCTTGGCCGCATTCTTGTCGCTCTGCCCGGTGACCTGCTGCTCCTTCTCCACCTGTGGGTCTGGCGGGTTCAGTACGTGAGGTAACTTAGTGCCACCGGACTCTTTACTGTTCCTCGCTTCTGCCACGTGCTTTTCACGCTCCTTACAAGGGATTTTGTCGACGGGCTTCGTCTCCTCACTCGGGCGTTTGGCGTCGTAGGTGGCTTTGTGATCGTGAGGTTTTTTGTCTCTCGAGGGACTGGAGTTGCTCTTTTTGGAGTCTCCCGTTCCCTTTTTGGGCACGTCCCTCTCCTCCCTCGGCTTCGCCTTCTGCCCGGGCGCAGGGTCTTTGCTCCGAGGGGGCGAGTCCTTCCGTCCCGCCTGCTCGCCCCTCTCGTCCCTGCGCTTGGAACCCGAGTGCGCCCTGTCGTCGTAGTCCGCCTTCCTGTCCCTGCTGGGCGTGAAGTCTTTGTGCGATGAGCCGCGGCTGGAGTCGTGCTTACTTGGGGTCCTGGTCTCTTTGCAGGGCTGGGGCAAGCTTCGGGAGCCCCCCTGCTCGCTCGGACGGTCCGAGCTGCCCTCTTTCTCGGGCTGGCCGCTGCTCTTCCTCTTTTCAGGGTTCTCCTTCTCCACCGCGGAATGATCTCGATCTTTGCTTTTCCCTTTTTCACTCGATGCGGAGGTTTTCGAACTTCTGACCTCGGGCTGCGTGACGTCGTGGCTCGTGTCCTTGGGGGGTTTCTGGGTTTTCTCCGACGGCTCGCCCTCTCTCTCGGCATACTTGACCGTGTTGGCCGGTTTGGTGCCGACGTTTTTGATCACACTGGCCGGTTTTCCGACGCTTGGGACAGGCTGCGTGGACTTCACGTCTTCCTCTTCGGATTCGAAGTCGTCTTTGTCCCATTTGGACTGAGGAACCTGGATCATGATGATGACGTCCTCGGCAGGAGCGGTGTTGTCGTTATTGTATTCTTCCATGGTCTTGATGACGGTTCGCTTCGCATCCGTCTTTTCTTCGGACTTCCTCACGGGGCTGCCTCCGGTCGAACTCGTACTAAAAAGAATTCAAACGTTTTTAACGAATGAGGAATTTACTATCGTTAAACTCTGACAGGCAAAAAGGCCAAACACGAAAAACGCGCTTTTCCCTCTCAAAAGCAATCGCTCTGCTCAGCTGCAGACATAAATGCGTGCGGCTCCCCCACCCCCCGTGACCCCATCTTTAAACTTCTCCATCCCCGAGAGACCGGAGCAAACTGGCCTGACCACCGACACGAGTGTGCTCCTCTCTCTCACACACGCGCACGCTCACACATACGCGTATTCACACGCACACACACGCACGCTCACACGCATTCACACCTGCCGCTGTAAGAGGCTCCCGCGTGGCCAGAACCGGAAGCCGGCCGGCCTGCCCCCCGCCGCCCGCCCCCCGCCGCCCGCGGTACCTGGTGTAGTCCACGAGCGTGGAGCTGGGCCCCTCGGTCCCCGCCACCTTGCGCCTGGCCTTCCCCTTCGCCTTTTCCGGTTTCGCCTTGCCAGACGCCGACTCCACTTTCTCAGAGGGTTCCTTCACGTTAGACACGTTTTCCGTGCTTCCTCCGATTTTTTTACCAGTTTCTCTGTTGAGCTTGATTTTTTTGGCGGGGGCGGTGGACGAGGACGTTTTGTCTTTTTCTGGGGTCCGGTCCATCTTCTCGACGTCCGGCTCCACCTTGCGCTTCGGCGACGGCTTCGCCAACTCCGCGGCCTCCAGTTTGGAGACCTTCAGCGACGAGGACTCGAAGTCCCTGTCGCCGCCCTTCTCTTCCGCCTTCCGCTTCCTCTTCTCCGCCTTGCCGTCCGGCGGCTTCGCCTTCTCGCCGGGCTTCCTGGCCTTGTCGTCCTTGCCAGCGGGCTTTTCCTTCTCCGCCTTGCCGTCCTTGGCGGGCTCCTTCTTCGCCCTGTCCTCCTTGCCCGGCTTCGCGTCCTGGTGTTCTTTGGCCGGCTTGGAGTGCGCTCTCCTGGGGGTGCCGGCGGCCTTCTCGTCCCTCTGCGAGGAAGACGCCGGCTTCGCGCTGTCCGTCTTGGGCGCCTCCTCCTTGGCCCTCTTCGGCGGGGGCTCGGACCGAGGAGACCGTTCGCGCTCGCCCTCCGCCCTCTCCGGGGGCCCCTTGGCGGGTCTCGCGACACTCTCCCGCTTGGACACGGCGGAGCCGTCGCTCTTCCGCTTCGCCTTGTCGCCCTTCGCTTTCGGTTTCTCTCGCTCCCGCTTGTCCTTCTCGGACACCGACTTGAACGGGATGGAGTCCGCGTCCATCGGCTCATCTCGGACCGGGGTGGCGTCGTCCCGGCTGGGGGGAACGAACAGCGAGTCCGCTTTGCTCTCGTCGCCGCCTGTGGGCTCCCTGGACTTCCTGGAGGCGTCCAGCAGCTCCGGGTTCAGGAGGCCGTCGCCCTCGTCCCCCTTCCTCCGCCGCCGGTGCTTCTTGTGCTTGCCGCCCTTGCCGTCCCCCGCGGCGCTGTCGCTCTCCCTCTCCTTCGACTTGGCGGCGTCCTTCGGGTTGTGGCTGTCCCTGGCCGGAAGCTTCTCCGGGTAGCTGCCCCCCACGTTCCTGCTGCGATGGCCCTGTCCGCCCGCGTAGTCCTCCCGGCGGCCCCTGGTGAAGGGCGAGTTCCTGATGCCGAGCGGGAAGAACCTCTCCGGGGAGAAGCTCTCCCGGTTGGCGGCGGGCCGCGGCTGCGCGCCGGTGGCGTAGCCCTTGTAGTACTTCTCGTACCACTCGCGGTACTTCCGCTCCCACTCCCGGTACCGCTCCTTCTCGAAGGGGTCCCTGAAGTCCACGCTCCTGCCGTAGTACGCCTTCAGGTCGTAAGGCGGCGGGACTTCTCGGTATCTGTTAAAATACTCGCGCTCGGCCTCCCCCTGGGGCGCGGCGCGCTTACTGGGAGACTGGCCCCGGAACGCCTGGGGGGACCGCGAGCGTGAGTGGTACCGCCTGTACGGGGGCGACCGCGACCGGGACCGGTGGTAGCCGTGCGAGCGGGACCGCGAGCGGTAGCTCCGGCTCTTGGCCCGGCCTCTTCGGGGGTACGGGGGCGAGCGGGAGCAGGAGCGCGAGTGCGAGCGGCTGAAGGAGCGGGAGTAGGAGCGGGACCGCGTGGAGCCCGAGCGCGACTTCGAGTACGTGTACGAGCTCCGGGAGTACGACGAGCCGCTGTACGGAGACTTGGACCTGCAGGGCAGACGACACAACGGGGACGGTGAGGGGCGCGCGCGGCAGCGGCACACACTCAGACTCTAGCGTGCTCGCCTCACGGTCCCACCTGTCTCGACTTCGCGTCTCATCTTAGGTGACCGCAGAGGCGCCACGGCCTCTCCGGGAATGGAATAAAGTACACGAAGACCAGAGCGACCGCCGCTACACGACAGAGTGAATCTTAACGATCAGAGTGAAGCGCATTAATGTACCGTGAGTCATGCGAGCTAATAAACTGAACGTTTAAAGAGATGCCAATTCACTTAAAGTTTGCGTCCTAACTGATTACTTGAGCAGGAGTAATTTTTTTTTTTTGGTCCTACTGGCCAACGGTCTAGCTTTGTGAGAAACCACGTTTCAAATGTAAGCTTTAAAAACGTCTTTTGACCAAACTTCCAGGGAGTTTTTAAGATTCAATTGTTCTGTGAGACAGCGATGTGCGTCCTACCACACCTCACGAGCAGGGAGCGGTAGCCTTAGGCGGGACGGTCCTCAGAACCGTTCTGGGGCTGCTCCCCCGACTTTCCTTCCACAAACATTTCCCAAGCATTCGCACTACAAATAACTTGGAGGGACGAGGGCAATCTGACCCCCCTGACTGCCAGTTCTACGCAATGGAATTTATGCTGAGACATCATTTCGATAAACAGATACTGGGAAATATGCTACATCTCCGTCTGTCTGCCTAGATGGAATCGGGAAAATTCCAGAAGTGCGGTGTTACGCGTATCCATAGCTAATCCCTGGATATCAAGGCCCCGTTTGTGACTCTGTTGTGAAGGCTTGCGGAACACTAACCTGGAAAATGAGCGCCTACGCTCCTTTTGAATCTTTTTGTATTCCATCAATTCCTTAGCAAAATCATTTGTAAACTCATCTAGCTTGGACTTTTTCTTTTCCCTAGTAAAATAAAGTTAAAGAGCGAAAGTTAACAAAAACCATTTAAGAACACTAACAAGACAAATGTAATCAGATCATGAATGAAATGAATGAATTGCCATTAGCTTTCCGCCTGGACGCTCTGAGTGACTAGGAGCCCCTGAGGAGGTCGCCTGCCCGGCTCCCGCTCAGTCTGCAGGCGAAGTTCCTCATGCTAACTGGGAGCGCGGCGGACCGCTCCGGGGACACCCGCGAGGTGCCACGTCACCATGGGGGCACGAGCGCTCCGGACGAGGACACTTACTCTTCTTTCAGTCGCCGCTGCTCTCTATAGAACTCTTCCCGGGACAGAGGTGGTGCTTGTGTTGTTGGGATGGTGTTTGAGTGAGCGGTCTGCACTCCTGACGACACCCAAGGTGCTGACAGATTGGCCGGGGCGGGGGGGAACCCCGGGGGGGGGACGCTGTAGCCAGCGGGCGGCGGCTGGCCGGGAGGGAACTGCGGCGAGAACTGTGGCGGCGGGACGCCGGGGGGCAGCGGCAGTGTGTGTGGGGGGGGCGGGTACAGCGGCGGGGGCGGGACGGGCACAAAGACCGGCGCTGTCGGCAGTGACGGGCCTTGCGTCCTCTGTGACCTCTCGCTGTGGTGGCGTCCACGGTTTATGCTTCTGGAGAAATAAATTCCAAGATGTTATTCCCTCACACTAAGCGCACCTGACAGCGTGAGCTTGTCTCTTCTAGCCGTGCTATTTCCACACTTCACAATGGAATGGGATCGACTACGTGCGTGGCCGTGGGGACATGATGTGACTTGTGTGTGCAGAGCCCTATGGGCGGCCCAGGGATTGGGGGGGGGGCAGCCGCAGGCCACCCTGGGGCCACGCCGTGTGTACACACGCTCGTCCGTGAGGTGCAGACTGTCGCCCCACGGTGGTCTGTCCTTACTTCCTAACCAGTCCTCTGAAAAACAGAAGACCAAAAAAGTTTAAGAAGACACTTTCTATAATCTTCCTGAGAGAAGGAAGACGTGAGAACCTTCGAGGAGCAACGGCCACACACTGGTTTTAACACGAGCAACCGACAACAGGCGGCTCGATACTCGAGGCTCTCCCCCCCAGGCCTAGGTAGGGACAACGGTGCTGGCCACGTGTCCCAGATTTTGCCACGTCAGGAAACGACGGCTTCCTTCTGTTAAGCTAAGGGTTCTGTAAGTTACGGCGACGACGCAGCTCAGCGCCACCTTCCTGTGGGGACGGTCTCGGCATCTGGCAGCTTGGCAACTCTCTCAGTGGAGCAGCAGCACCGCGACAAAGGTGACTCGGGGGGCCCGGGGGCCGAGATAACCCCGAGGGCTCCCTTGTCAGACTCAGGCTCCCGGGGCACCATCGCCTCGTCCCTTCCGCCAGAAAGGAGGTGGGGGAGGGCTGAGCTGGTGACGGCCACCTTGCCCTGACACACACACGCGTGGGACCTCGCCGACTTCCTCCTATCCAGCGTGAGTGAGGTGAGCTGACAGGGAGACCGCAGGCGCCAGAGGGCGCCCGAGGCCGCTATTCAGGACGCTCAGTGTGATCTGGTCTCCCCGGGCCCCGAGGGCCAGCACCGGGGACTCGGCGAGAGGAGCGTAACCGTCGCTGTGTCTAAGTCGTGTCAGTGTGTCATCAGCTCATTTTCTCTCGGACTTCCGGCGAGCCTACCTGTAGCAGCTCCTCTCCCCCCTCCTGATCTGCTGGGGCGGGGAAACCAGATACCCAAGCTTGTTGGAGCTGGCGGAGACACAGACAGAACAGGCGTTAGCGTGCAGACACCCCTCACCCGTGCCGAGAGCTGCCCCACCCTGATCCCGCCCCTTAGCACTTGGCCCAGAGGACATGAGGAAGCATCATGTTTACTTAAAGGGGACTATTTCTTCTAGAAAACATATTGTGACAATAATGACACCTCAATACAGAGCGTCATCTGTAATATTCTATTTCCGTCAGCGTCCTGTGAGTCACTCCGTGAGCCCCCTGCTGTGGAGAGGGGATGAGCCCTCGTGCCCGCGGGCCCATGGAACTCAGCACATGGGGCCGAGAGCATCGCCCCAACTCCCCAGACAAGGACACAGGCCGAGGAGTGGACTCTCGCGCCCACTGTCACATCGCCAGGAAACGGTGGAGCTGGGGTTCAAGCCCAAGTCTACCAGTCTCCAGACCCCGTGTTCTTTCTACTGATACACTCTGCTAGTCTCAGTTAAGGAGCTTTTTCTGTTAGAAATTGGGTTTATCTTTGAAATAAAAAAATCCAAGTTCTAGAATATAAACCAGTTCATATAAATACACAAACCTGTTTATATGGGTTATGTAAACAGAAATAATTATATAGGTAGTAAACGAAAAAGATAAGTAACAGTGATTTTTAATGACAGAACAGCCTATAAAGATCGAACTTTTTTGTATTTCAGAGCAGAACGTCATATCGTATAGATTTTAATATACGATAACATTGCATTAACATACTATTTGAAACGAGAAAGTTTGTGTTCAGTAGACTTTAAACTTATGTATTTACTTACTCAGATTTTGAACAGCCAAGAACAGTTCATTAGGATAATGAGTGATTTGAAATTTAAACTAGTCTTCCAAATAATTTTTAACCTATTCATTAACTGAGATCCTGTCAAGGTCACTACTTGTCAAACATAAGAGTGAAAGAATCTCTGTAAGACTGTACACTTTACCAAGTAATTCTTCATATGATCTCCCATTTGTGACATTTCAGATAAAACTGTTACCATGGCAGGTAAAAGAGGATGTGACCAAGGAAGACCCTTGGCACACGCTGCCGACCGAGGCTGTCGCGTCCACCGCCCAGGCGGACAGCACCCCCGAAGGTGACTTTACACACACTTACTGTTCCCAGCCGGGCCGACCACCTCCGGGACGAGCAGTATTTATTCGTACTGGACCTTGGAATCAAAAATAAACAGAAAGTTAGTAAATGTAGAACTGCATTTAAATAAAGGTAAAATTATTTTCTAAAGGAAAAAAGCTCTAACCAAAACGATGTCGCTCACCGGTCGTAGGGATCAACTGCCCGTGCAGCAGTGACTGCCCGAGCAAGGACGGGGCCCCGAGCACGGGCACCTGGTAGCCCTTTAGGAGACACAGAGAAAAAGAAACCGTTTTTTAAAACGTTAAAGGAAAAACAAACAAAGAAAACACTACTGTGAAAACAAATCTCCAACTTTCTTAGTCAGTAAAACTTGCCTTCTCTTCCATGAGAGCAGTGATTGCAATCGAGGAGGTTGCCTTTGGATGTTCTGACGCGAGGGCCGTGGCTGGCAACAATTTATTATCGGAATCCCTAGAAAATATAATTTATAGCATTGAAAAGTCACGGAAAATCAGACATGGAAGATTAAGGGTAAAAACCACATCTTGCTTTTGACTCTGTTTATGTATCACCGGCACTGAGACTCAGTTAAAGCGAAGACGATGAGAACTTCTGAGGAAAAAGAAAGATCAGACTTCTGGAGAGCTCCTCACGAACGAGTGAAAAGTAAAGAGAAGGGATCTTCTTAAGAAGTGCTGTCTACGGACACGGCAGGTGGCGACTCGGCTCTAAGAACAGGAGAAAGCGTGAAGCAAAGAAGGCCAGAGCGTGCGACAGGAAGACAGAGGACCAGGATTACGTTCTACTGCCAACCCTACTGCTGGCCCCGGGGTGACCTCAGGCGAGCCTTACGCCCACTGGCAACCGGAGAGGAGGCTGACCTTGACTGCGCACCCCCGCGCCTGCCTTTTAAACGCTAGTTGCTTTTTTAAGAGCTTGCAGGGCACCGGAGTACATGGTCAAAGGCCCCTTTCACTTCGAAGGGGCGGGCTTCGAGTTTTCTCTTGTTCCTATGTAATTATGCTCCAAAACGATCGTTCCCCAAGCCCCCCACCTCCTGTCCGGTACCGGGAGCCCCAGCTCATGCGCTCCTCCCCCTCCCCCGAGAACCGCAGAGCTGCTGTGGGATGCGGTTGGTACTCGGGGGTGGGGGTGGGGGCCTGCAACCTGGGGATGCTGGAGCACTAAATGGCCTCTCGGAAGTCGAGCACGGTGGCCCACGGGGACGCACACACTGCAGGTCACCGAACAAGCGCTATAGTCGTGGGCGACATAAACACTGCTCCGATAGGGAGGAATGCGCACTCACCGGAAAGGCCCGTCTGACTTTTCCGAGTGGACCGATATGGAGACTGTGGCGGTGATGTCGGGCACGGGGGCTGGGGCGGAAGACACGCTGCCAGGCCCGGCGGGGGCCAAGGACGACTGGCTAGAAGTCAGGGAAGCCAGCGAGGGCGCCGGGCGGGCTGACGAGGACGTGGCCGGGATCATCAGAGGGTCCTGCTGCCTCGGCATTGGCGACCGCATCAGCGGCTGCAGGTTCCGCTGGATGAGCGGGCGTGGCGGCGGCACTGGGGGCGGCGGCGGCGGCAACTGCTTCCGCAGCCTTTTGGTGTAACCGGTTTCATTTTTGAAGTTATTAACAGCCTGCAGACACCAAGCAAAGACACGGAGCTGTGATGCAGCACTCACTCAGGGAGCGTTACATCGTTCGAAGGTGATGGCATTTCTTGTAGGAGGGCCGCCATAAAGGCGAGACAGCTACCTGCCGTAAGAACTTGTTGGCGATTAAACCGTCAGGAGAGACGTCGGTGTGATGGCACGTCGGACACGTGTGGTCCTCTGATTCCAAGAGCGCCGTCCTTATACCTGTGTAAGCGGTGACAGAAACGCAGGCTGTTCAGTCGCGTTCCTGGTCTCAGAACACGCATCGCTGCCCGCTTCTACTCTCGGGTTAAAAAGCTTAGAAGTAAAACCCCGCCCCCAGCGCCCCACTGCTCCGCTCTAAGCGCCGCCTCGCAAACGGAAGTCGCGACTGGGAGCCGAACAGTTACGTGGACGGAAAAGGCACGCTTCCCCAACACGTTTCTCTCTGTTGAGCCCGTTATGAAAAACGGAGTGTTATTCAGGCAGAAACACCAAAGACGTCTACACCCCAGCAGCAGGGGTAACCATCGGATCCACCGGCTATGCAGTGCAGCACCGCACTCAGCAATGGGGCTTAAGCCACCTCCTCTCTCGACTTCGGTCCTCACTAGCGGGACCTCGAAACACACATTTAAATTTCAGAACGAACTTTAGAAACGAAAACAATGAGCAGTGATGTTTTCAGACGATGCCACTTTCACCTGGATGAGCGGGGCCGAGCTCGGGCTAAGTGGCGGGGTAAGGTGCTGCTGCTGCTGAGACAAGGCCGCAGCAGGCCCGCGGTGCATGCCGGGGGCTCGTCCAGAGTTCTCCATCACACGCAGGAAGGCGAGAACAGCCGCCCTCGTCAGCCGCGGGGCAGGGGCGGGGGTCCATCGCGAACCCCCAGTGGACACCTGAACCCTGCTTGTGTTTCCCCACACACCCCCTTTCACTTTCGGGAGCGGCTTCCAGCTCCCTTTCAGGCCGTTAAGAAGCACGAGGAGGGCGACAGCACGATCTGCCGGCCCAGGCGGCTGCTCAGTGACTGACGCGTGGGGAGCGTGTGCAGAATGGACGCAGGGACGAAGCGATGGCTCCCGTCCCGGGTGTGACAAAGCTGGATGGCGTGGCATTCCTTCACCGCCGCATTCTAACGTGTGAATCGTCTACCTCTGGGATCTCCCCTTCCCTGTTTTCGGAACGTGGTTAACGGGGGTCACTGAAACCGAGCAATGGAAACCACAGGTGGGCCGCCAGCTGTTCTCCACACGCAGGACAGGGACCCGGCCATTTCAAACACGCAGGAAACAAATCCTGCGTCTTCTAAAACCCCAGTGGAGTCACCCTGACGAAAGCGCAGGAGGGACTAACTCTAACGTTCAAAAAACAAAGAAGCTGGTTTTGTTTTTTTAAAGCAGCGAAAACAGGGTTCCTGCCATTAGCCGCGCTATCAATCATCGCATTTCACACTGTTACTGAAACACGGGCTGCTGCCCAGGGCCCGTCCGCGGCTCCTCCTCACGGTTCCGCCAGCTGCTGCCACTGTCATGTGGCACGCGACCCGGGGAAGGCCCCAAACGCGCACTCCCTGCCTGCATTACCCGTCAAGCTCTGGGCGACAGGGGCCCTCAGCTGTTACGTTCTGGGGGAGCCAGAAGTTAACCCCTGTACTTCCAACAGTGCCGGGGTGGGGAGGGGCACCCCCGCGTGGCCCAGGGTCGCGCACACCATCCCCAGGGGCGTGTCTTACACTCGTCGCAGTAGCTGTTCCCACAGCAGGGGATGACCACGGCGTCAGTCATGATGTCCTTGCAGATGAGGCACAGCAGCTCGTCCGGGATGGGGTCGTCCTCTTCGGAGGACGAGGACGGCTCCTCTGGCAAGAAGGGTGGCTTTTCTTTCTTCCCGATCGCGTACGCTTCGCTGTGAAAGAGGTTTCAGCGTTTGTAATGCTGTCGGGAAGGGAGAGTCTTCCCGATGGTCGTGTGTCCGACCGCACCACGAAGGGGACTCGCGGTCACACAATGCCACGTTAGCTGACAGTGTGAAACCTTCCGACACGGGGGGGCGATTACGAACATCGTCCCTCTAAACAGACGTAAAAACAAAACCCTCGACGAGTACAAGAAGAAACAAAGGATGCTATCAACGTGGCGGAAAGGACCTCAGAATTCCTAAGTCTAAGAACGAGGTAAAGTGACACATCCGTGCCGTGAAGTTATATGCCAGTGGCAGAGATGTGACCACACCCCGATGACGTTTTCTGCTACCCCACCACGTCTCCCCTCCACAGTAGGACGGCCCCTAAGCCCTGTGGGGTCTGAGAACGAGTGCCACAGCGGAGAGAGTGACACCAGTACAACTAAGGGGGCAGCAGGTCGCCGACCACGCCGACGACAGCCCCAACTGGACTTCAAAACCAGTGGTCTACTTGTAATTACTTTAAGAGAGATGGACCTGTTTATAGCCAATTTTTACTTAAATGATTAGAATATACGTGACGACAATTTTAAGTGACACCTCGTCGAACATTTCAAGTTCTTGTTTTCTTTTGTAGAAATGCATTTTGCTGAAATACTGGGTATTAAACATATTAAAACTATAAAAAACCAAAACATGCTATTGTCAGACTCGCCACCGCTGCCTCCAACGCCCCACCTCCTCTGCAGCCGCGCACGCCTGTGACACCCAGGAGTCCCGCGGGAAGCCCCTCTAGCTCGTCCAGGGTCAGTGTGTTCATCTCCATGCTGACGGAGCAGGTACCTGAGGTGTGTTATCTGTGCTGTAGGTGCTCCACAGACATCACCACGACTCCAGAAATAAGTGTCAATTTGCTTATGCCCCACCGTTCCCAATTTGTGAAAGAGGAGTCTCCCACTGCCCAAAAGAGAGAAAAGAAAAAAAAAAAGAGGACAAGAGAGGATAGAAAAAGAAACAGAAGAAGGTCTGAGTTGCTATCGCTGGTGTTCGTGGAGAGGGTGAAGGTTTCGTAGCAAATATCCGGGCTCCCATCTCCCCATCTCTGCTGTGTGTTTGGCATGAACGGGCTCTCGGTGCAGCGGTCCAGAGCGGTGAGCTGAATTATTAGCTAGGGCCCCGCCACGCGTCTCCACCGACACGCTCGGGCCTCCGCATGATAAAGACCAGTGCGTCCGGAGGCCCGAGAAATGCCTGAGCTGGAAGGAGCGTGACGACAGACTGCTCCGAGATGGGCCACAGAGACACGAGCTGGTGATGGACAGACAACGGATGGGGGTGCAGCCGAGAAGACAGGCGGGGCTGGGGTCTAGGGAAGGTCAGTGCTCATCTGCGGACCGCAGTGCCGCACAGCGCAGCGGGCAGCCCAGGGCAAGCGTTCTCGTGTACAGTGTGTCACTGAGAATGTGGACGTCTAGTCCCTAAACTGGCGTTTCTCAGGGTGGCTTCATCATTTCCCGGAACACCTGATGAAAACGCAGACTCGGAGCCCTATCCACGGCCTCTGCGTCGGACCGCAGGGCACCCGGGTCACCAAACCCTTGTGCAGATGTCGTGTAAGCAGAGTCCACAAAACCACTTCACATTGCTGTGCGCTACGTGAGTCCGCACCACCGATAGTAATAAACAAGGTAACGAGAAGCATCAACGCGAGCTGGTGAAGCGGGAAGTCGCCCCCCTGAACCACACCATCAGGGTGTCACGTCTACCCACCTCATTCAAGAGTGGCTCGTAAAATCCGGAAATACATTAAAATTAGCATTAAAGTACAGTTTATAGCTCACAGCTGCCTGTAACTGACGGCTGACAAATAAGCCACACCTCAGAAGCGCGAGGCTCACACAGGCGGGTACCCCCACCCGTCACCCCCCCTTCCTGGCCCCCAAACCTGCCGCAACACCTCACAACTTCTACTGTCAGGCCTTGTTTCTCAAAATGAAGATACGTTGGCCTTGTGTGTGGGGAGCACGTACGATTGTGTGGGAGCATATACGATTGTGTGGGAGCACGTATGATTGTGTGGGAGCACGCACGTGGCTGAGGAAGAAAGCAGGGAATGACAGCAAAACACTTAGACACGAGAAAAGTGGCGCCTGGAGGCCCGAGGGCCCCAAACCCATTCTACATGTGCCTTAGATGGAGCAGACTGCAGCCTCTCATTCACGACGCGGGAGCAGCCAAGTGACGAGCCCGAGTCCGTGAGACAGACAGGGCAGTGGCCCGGCTGTGGTCCCCGGGGACGCAGGCGCGGGCACTTACGCGTCTATGGTCGGTATGGCGTATTTCCCCGTGTTGGTAAGCATGGCCCCTTTCATGTTGGGGTCCTTCACCTCCATCATAAAGCTCCTGGGGATCCCCGTGCTCTTCTTAATCCGGGGGCCAGACTCGAAGTTCTTATCCTGCCGGGGCGGAAGGGAGAGAGGAGCAGCGGTCACCTTCACTTCCCACCACCGACCACGCGGCGCTTCCCAGCCGTTCATGACTCACAGGACCTCTCGTCACCCTCCCGACAGCCGTGCGGGGAAGGACCGGTGTCACCCCGTCTCGGGGGAGAACCACCAGCGGGCAGGAGTCAAGACATGTACCCAAGCTCACTCAACTACTGAGTGGCAGGGCCGGGACCTGAAGCCTGGCCATTGGGCTCCGAGGCTGTGGTCGTCCGCCTCTGCGCACGAGGAGGCAAGTGTCTACCCGTTAAAACGAGACGGCTGATAAACAGTTCAAGAAAACCGTGATGGACCGAGGCTCGTGCCCCGGACTTACCCCATTTGTCGGGCAGTTCTTAATGTAATGGCCAGGTTTACCGCAGCGGAAGCAGGTGTAAGACGGAGGTGGCGGGCCTAGGGGTTTCTTCATGTAACTGAAAGGGAGGAAGAAATCACATGTACACGAGACTTGGTAAATAGAAAAAAAGGATGCTTTGATTGGGGGAGACTCCTCCCCGGAGCAGCGATCGGCATAAAGCATTCGTGAACTTACTTGATTGGGTCGTATTCATGGCCAGATTGCGACATCATCGCTTTAATTTTATCTTCTTCGGAAGCATTGGCTTCAGCCAGATTGGCAGTCTGTTTAACAGGTAATTGTTTGACATACACATTAGAAACACATTTAAGACCACACAGCCAAAGACAACACCACTCATCCTGTAAAGAGCAGTATCTACTCTTGCATAAAAACAGCCATTTACATGTCTAACCTACAAGAGGCACTGGGAATTCCTCCGGTGTTTGGGTGTCAGCGGGGCTGGACAAAGCCTTTCTGGGGGCACTCAAACCTTAGACCCTGTTTGTACCTTGTGTTCAGATTTGCACGCGAGGCCTCTAAGAGTTAAAAACAGATTAAGTTAGGAGAGAAGCACTTGATGCTTTTCAACCTTAAAAGTACTTCAAGTGTCACAGCATGAGGACTATAATTTATACTGACAACTTGGAGGTGGGCTTGTGGGTAGAATCACTGAACACATTACACAGCAGATGTGAAAAGGCAGAGGCTCGTTAGGGACTCGTGTCGGTTTCAAATCGCGTGCAAGGCACGCGCACCGAGCGTTCCCAATCTGGAATCCAACTCTCCGAAGTTTTACGAACTCCGTCTTTAAGGTGCACGCCACAGTCTAGGTATAAGCAGGGTCTAAGGGAGTGAGTCCTAAGAACCTGAATCTTCAAGCGTCTAGCACTCGAATCAGCAGCCACTCACTGGGTTTATCTTTACATTCATCCACAAAACAAGCAACCAGTTTTAACGTTTTATTGTGATTTTATATACAGAGAGAATGCTTAACATTAACAGAGCTCAGAACAGCAGCAACGTTTACAGAAAACTGGGTTACAGATGTTGAACAACTAATTTGTTTGAACCCAAACATTAATTTACAAATAATTGGAAAAAAATCCCCCAAACCTCCAAACTCCCCGACTGCCTCCCACAGAGAAACACGGTAGGAACAGAGCCAGACTTAAATGCGGTCCTTACAGCACATAAGGGTTAAAACAGCAAACTAGAAACTGCTAACGGTGTTGTCTGTGCTAAACTACTTCACACTAGAAAATTGAGAGGATGGCTTTAGCCCGCTAGATGTTTTAGAGTCACCAATGTTAATGTTTCGTTTTCCCAGAACAGTTACTAGGACACCTGTATGTTACTAGGACACTTCGGGAGTACAGTCTGGGGAGAAGGGAGAAAGCCAAGAAGCAGATAGGGACGGCACTAATGGAAAACCCACCAACTCATGAACCTCGGTTGCTAAATTTGGTTTTATGTTTCTGAGAGTAGGGAAAAAATAATTTTTGGAAAACTTCCTTCTTGGCCCTCAAAAATCTTCCTGTTCCGTAATATATCTGCCTTTTTGTAAAGGCACGATTCGCCAGCTAAATCTATGGTTTTAAAAAGTAATCCATCACTAGTGCTTTCCCAAATAAAAAGTACACATTGTGAGCAGAAAATGCAAGCAATCTTAGAGCAGAACATGGCATATACAATGATTTCAGGAGGTGACAGTTTGCCTCTCTGCCAGACACACACATGGGTATATTTCTGCAAACAGCTTTACACATTAACACAATTCATGTAGTCTGTGTTCAAACAAATTAGGTTGTTTAAAACTTCTTCTAAATGCAGACAGACTACAGGTCTACGGCATAATGAAGCAGTTGGATCACATTTAAAATGCTGGCCTTCGGGGGTTCGATTCAAATACTCAAGAAAGAATCATACAATCGTCCGCGTAAAAAGGAAGCTTCTACTTGGCTGCTTAAAGAAAGTCCACAAAATTTACGGCCCAAACCAGGGAATTCCTCCAGAACCTTGTTAGTTTCCAGTGTATAATTAAACACATGTATGAGGGAAAAAGCCAAGTAAGTGTAGCTTCATGTGTTTCTTCCGTCTTGAAGTTGAAAATGCTCCGACATTAGGGTGGGGCTGACAAAATCCTCCCCCCCCATCTTCTCAAAACCGCACCTACTCTTTACAGGAGAGTAATAATATGTACAATTTTTTTTGCCAAAGACCTCCCCTCCCCCAACCCCTCAAGACAACCGCTCCACATAGAAAGTACGATGCTAGGAAGTGCACGTTTTCAAGAACATAGATATAGATGTATATATACCTTTGTAAGCTGGGCCAGAGAAATAGATGCAGAAGGGTCATCCATCTGTTCATAAAAGATTAAACACACATTCAAGTTCCACAGCGAGACACATGTGAGCGCTCATCCAGCCCCGACCGCCACTCACTGCTCAGACACTGCGCACCCCACAGAACGCGCCACGGCTGAGCGCGCCACCGCCCACTCACCACCTCGCCCTGCACGGGGGAACGGCTAGCAGCTGGGGCCCCGCCACAACGAGAAAGTGTGTGAAGGACAGTGTCACCGGGGCACTCTGTCCAGAAGGACCAGGTGCTCAGGAAGACGCCTGTCTGTCAAGGGTCTCTGCGCTCGCGGAGGCGCGAGGCAGGGGGCGGGGAGGGGAGGCCTCCTGCCCCTGGGCTGCCCTGGCTCCGGCGGGCGTAAGGCGAGCGGCCCAGGAAGGGCGCAGGCGGTGGCTTCGATGGGACAAGTCCCGCCTAACTGCTGCTACTTTGTTCCTTTCTTTGAGCAGGTACTGCTCAATCCGAGCAAGCTCGTTCACTCTCCCGTACAGAGTGACAGCTTCTCGCCAACGCAAGCAGGGCCTGACCAAGGCAAACGAAAGGGGGAAACGAGGTGCGCTGGGCAGGGCGCCCCTCGTATGCACCCCACGTGGGCGAGTGCCACACACGAAGGAGGTAAGAGGGTTTGAGAAAATGTGTTTTCATATGCGGCATTTTGAAACTTTTCATTGGTTGGCCCCCGCCCCCATTTTAATGTGTGTGTGTGTGTGTGTGTATGTACACGTGTATATGCACACATGCACACACACACCTCTCTCCAGGTAGCTGAAGACACACTTTCCCTACAGGTGTACCGAAACAGGGCTAAGCTCCCTACGTAGTAGCAAGCAGGTTGCTTATTTAACGTGTCATACGCCTCTCAGGCATTAGCGGGCAGAACTCTCGTTTAAAACAGGGAGAAGAGAACAAGACCTCTGGATCAAAGAAGAAAAAACAGAGGAGTGAATCTTCAGCAGGCATTTCCCAAGCGGTCCAGGAATTAAGAGTATTAAAAGCAGCTTGACTTAAGGGGACCAGACAGAAATGTAACGAGGGTTCTTAGCACAATGCCCACCACAGGAGGAATTCGATAAATGCAAATAAAAAGTGTTGGCTAAATTTAAAATACGTCTTATAAATATCTTAGGGTTTTAAAGTGAGTTTCATGGGACAGTATTACTGGGACGTTCACTTAAACAAAAGGTTCTCAGCTCCACACTGAGGGACCAGAGAGGTGTCAACACGCCAGCCCCACGTGCCTGACACGAAACCCGCCGATGGGTTCACCCTCTCGCCCAGCTCTGAAGTTTTCTTGCCTTGAAGAACTAATCTCAAGGGGAAATCAAACCAATTTTGAAAAGAAAACAATACTCTCTTCTGATCCAGAATAAATTCTGACCTATTCGATCTGTTTTGAAGAGGTTACATTTTACATCCACTAGGAATCATTTGAATTTAAGTAATGAGAGCTGAATCAACCATCATCTATACTGTTTCTAACCAATGAAACACATTAACAGCCTTTAAACACAGTCCGTTACCGTCTAGACTAGACTAGGAGACTGAGCAGTTCCCTAGAAAGCGATCGGTTACGTTAACTTTCCTACCGCTGGAACTAAAAAACCATCACTTTTGTCCCTGTCACTCTGTCCTGTCACCCTTAAGATGGAGCTGTCTCTATGTTCTCATGCCAAGCTTTCTCGTCCTTTTTCTCACGTTTTTGCCAACTTACTAGTACCATGTATTTATTGAATTGAAAGTGGCTTCAGATATTCAATGGCATCTAAATCACTTTTTTTCCCCACCAAATAATCACCACGGCACCTAAATACCTTAGAATCCACAAGGCAAATTTACGACAAATTTGAAAGGGCATCCAATTGTTTTCTACATATAGCAAGATACTAAGAAATAAGTGATAAATGCTGACAAGGAATGGTTTAAAAATGACTAGAGACTTATATGTACTGAGCATCCGTAAGTACAGTAACTCTCGGATTACTACTGATAAAAAAAATCCACATTAAAAAAAAGCAGTCGTCAAAATTGATCGATGCACCCTGCAGACATCATTAGTTAACCTGCCTCCTCACGTCTAACTTGCAGTCTTGCTCCCGAGAGCAAGAACCTGAAATCTGTTATGCCAAACGTTCCTGCTTGAAATTAAAGGGCCCCACACCACGTCATCGGATGTCGTTAGTAAGAACAGCGTCCGGCTCCGGAGCCCCAGCGTGCAAGGGCAGCTACGTAAGCGAAGCTGAGCAGCAGAGAGAAGCGGCCGCCCTCGATCCGGCTACGGCGCCGAGAGCGCACACACATTCGCTCTGACTGATTAATCGGAGTCAAGACCTGGGTCAGCGACCACCTCGCTCGGCTTTCGTGCATGTGCGCAACACGTGATTCTGTAGTCTCCTAAGACGGGCACAAATCACACTCGATGAACCCCTTCTCTCACCCTCAATGTCAGCAAATGTGCCCCGAGCAAAGAAATGAGGGGGATATCAAGTTATCTAATGTCTCCATTTCGGATCCTTCTACCTAAAATTAAAGCCACTTTTAAAGTACTAAAGAAAAAATAAAAAATTAAAAAATAAAAAAATAAAAAAGGAAAAAAAAAAGAAAAAGAAAAGAAAAACCTAAATAAGCATAAAATAAACTGCTTCTTGTAAGTGTGATACAGACATGCCAGGGAACACGCAAGGCTAAAAGAACGTTAACTTTATTTATGAACATGTGATTTGTGTTTATACACATGCTAATAAACAAAAAGGAAATAATTGTTTTCAAGAAATAAAACTTCATCTGAATTAGTTTAAATACTGTATAAAATGTACTTTATACAAAATGTGTTACATTAACTACTACAGTCACCAGGAGAGTCAGTCTATTTTGTGCTAGCATTTGGATACATAAAAATCAGTTTTAAACCAATCACCAGCAAAACAGAAACTTGGACAGTTTTTACAGCATTATGCTAAAAAAAAACCCATATACCCCAAAAACGAGGGGGGACCCCAAACACTAAGAGTTTTGGAATCATTATATTTAGTTCCGAGGGAACTAAAGGCTGTATGCTTTAGAGAACAAGTTCAAAGTTCAGATACTCTAAGTTACCATGTTTAAGATCCAATGGTTAGTGAAATGCCTGATACACAATTAAAGATCAGTAGTATTTAAAAAGGGTAAAGTGAAACAGCAAGCAACACCCTTGAGTTCTAAATGAAGATTTCAGACGTCTTGTATCGCGTACAAACCAAGCCTGAGCAGTCCAATGCTTAGAGAACCGTCAAGTTTACAGAACCGGGTTACTGCAGAACTGTGCTCGGAAACAGACGTTTCACCCCACGAGTGAGGAATGTTCACTACCTTTCACTTAAGAGCTCAAGGTCAAAATGGTGGAGACTTAAGGTTAATTTGTGGTAAACATCGAGATATCCCCCTGGGGAAGGGAAGCTGTCTTTGATAAGCTACAGCTTTCGATTGGCTTACAATTAATGCAGCATTTCAGTATCTTAAGGGAAAGGAAAATACTTTCATTGGGACGACTGAGCAGATTACCAGTGGAAACCTTGTATTAAAATTTGAAAACAATGCACTCAATTGTAAAAATCGTCAAAATCATGGAGGAGACAGCGACACGCTCGCGGCGGCCCAATTTCAGGTTTCGCTTTAGAGCGAGGACATGAACAGAACAGGAGCTCGGAATCGCCCAATAAAAAAACTAAACAATAAGGATGCTCAGCGGCCCCGGGGAAGCCTCTGCCACGTGGCGTCTGAGCTTGGAGAAAGCATCGAACTTTAACGCGAGCTTCACATTGTGCTAATGGACTTTTCAGAGCCATCAGTCAGGCAGAAAAAAATCTAACAAAAACTAAGTGATACAACGTGAAAATGGCAAAATATACACTCCAAACATTTTTTATTGCAAGAAACAAAAAGCACACAACAGCCTGTACATACATACAAAGTACTAACTACAGACAGACAGGTGCAGGGCATGTCGCCATGCCCACCGGTGTAAACCTGCACGGTCCAACAAGGCTCATACATGAGCTGTACAACACAGTGTCATACAGGGAGAATGCTCTCAGACTTAATATGGAACAGCGTTTTTTGGGCACAAATCACCCATTTCTACAAAATAAGTGTGCAAAATATGCCACATATATCCAGATTCAACTGAGCTGTCATCAAAACACATTTTATTTACAATATGTACTATGATCGGTTGGATATTAACTTCTAAAATGATTTACTTCACTGCTACATTATAAAGGTAAAAGCATGTGTAGAAAAAGTGTGAGATTGTGTTTTTACATACTGCTTTTGAAGTTCCCATCACTGGTTCAGTTCGACTTCTAAAAAACAAACAAAACAAAACTACCGTTAGTGCTATGCAGCCACTTAGGAATTTTTGTGCTAAAAAAATCTTGATAGATCTCTCCAATTACACATTTCTAGGACAACAATTTTCCCTTGACACGATTTAAAAACAGCCAATTTTCGAAATAATAAATATACTACCTTAGATTAATCTTTACCACCTTTGAACATGAACAGTTTAAGATGCATTTGTGGTTAAAAAAAATTCCCATACTGGAGAATTCTAGACTAGGTGTACCTTGCCACTGACAATTAACGTTTTCCAAAAGGCAGTATGAGGGTTTTGTTAAGAAACTTTGTGATTGTTTCTTAACAGACAGAACAATGAAATTGTACTCCCCCGGCTTTGACAGGCACAGAGGTAAACTTCTATACAACAGGTTTCTAAAAGCAAGACCGCTGTTAATATTTAGAATTTGGATCTTGGAGAAACTGCTGTGCTCCAAAAATTAGATTTCAAATCCAGAAAGACAAGTTGATGTTGATTTTCTTAATTTGATGAAAACTTTATTGATATTGATGTTGCTTTTAAATTTATGTGCTATTCGACAGTTAACTTTAATTTCTTAAAAAGTCTCAAAGCAATGACCAAAGATAAAATAAGAATTTGAACTTCCAGAAAAATGCAATAAAGTCTGACAGAGTTATTTTAGTAAAAAGAACGAGTTAAACGATTACGGAGAACTGGACGATCTGACTTTTAAAAGCACATACAAATAAGCCTAAGAAGAAATTCCTTTAAAAGTCCACACAGGAAATAGGCAGGGGTTAAGTTGCTAAATATAGCCTTTAAACGCTTAGTTTTAGTTTTAAATTTACACTATCCTGACTATAGAGAAACGTCAGCATCTGAAAGGAGTCTGTAATTTTGAGCATGATTTGGAAGTCCTGAGATAAAAACAAAGTTCTCATTTTCTAATATTTGCTCGACAAACTCAGCCGGCTTCTGAGACAAATATATTACAAAGGAAATCATACAGTGAAATTAACTCGCAACTCCGTGAGAGGCAACTTCTTTTCCCATGGACTTCAAATAAATTCTCTCCCCAGGAGCTTCCGAGTATCAAAAAATCCACTGAAACTCAGTGCTTTAAAAAGGCACTTGGTAAACAAAAGAAAGTGTAATTTCTCACTAGATTTCAGGAATTTTCCCTTAATGTAATTTAAAATTACATTAAGTTAAAAGCACAGAGTTCACTTGGTATTTACAGCAAAAAAGTAAAAGTATTCAGCTTTTTTAAGTTGTTACCATACAGAAGATGTCTGTCACACAAAAGGCCCTCCAAACTCACTTTACAGCGAACGAGAACACTCCGAGAATGAGCGCCTGCCCCCGGGAGGGAAAGCTCCAGGAAGCGGCACGACCTCAAGTCCAGGAGCACACACCATTCCCTAGGACCGGCAAGCTCCAGTTTGTCATTGACCAAAAGCAGAATCTGCCGCAATTTCAAATAAGGTTGCCTAAGGTCAAGGGGAGACTGCAGCCGTTAGCCCAGGCTAACCTCTTCACACACGACAATCCTGCTAGCGCCGGGAAGACTCCAAGGCGGCGGGCAGCTCAGAGACACAGAGTGCCGATTCCACCCTTCGGGGTCTAGTCCCCAGGGACTGCCGCTTCTCTGCTCCCACACAGCCGCTACCACGTGCCGCGCACTGTCTCTCGCGGCTCGCTCGAGCTCGAGCTGCGTGTTCACGTCCCTATTTTGTTGTGAAGACTCCGAGGCAGGCCTAGGTAACTTACCCCAGGTCACACAAGTGGTGTGAAGCAGCAAGTGAGTCAAACCCTGGTGTGAGCCCAGTGTCTGGGCTCACAAACCCTAGAGACTACAGCCTCCCGACAGCAGCCCCTCATTCACGGGGCGCGGACGTCGGCATTACTGAACACTCTCGAGGCTGTCAAGATATTCAGGACAGGTCTCTGGAGACTCACACACGTTTCTATAACAGTGGAGGGAAAGCGCACAGGCAAATAAAAACAAGGGCGCGGAGATGCTGTTCACTGTTGGAACATCATTTCCTCGTGTCTCGGAACATCGCCGACACGGAGCAAGACTTCCTCCCAGGAGCTCTCACTCCTAACTGCGGGTTAAGTCTCCTCGACTGGGCAAAGAAATCAGAATAAAACCAACTAACCGTCCTCACAGTTCTAAGGACTGAAAAGATACATTCACCAGAGTACAAGAATGAGCTCAGTTCTAAAATACACTGTTCTCTCTCTCTCTCACAAAGGTCTACGTTGGTAACTTAAATGCACGGAACTTGATAAACACTTACATGACATATGTCTTGCTTGTAGATTTAACACCTCCAATAGGAATTCTTCTAACAATCACAGATGAATTCTTAGGAATTAGAGCATTATCATCAGTATATTCTGTAAATAAAACAATAGAGCTGAATTTCTATTTGGGCATTTGGGCAAGCTCAGTCCTCAGGGATTAGAGAACCCCGACCAAACGTAACTGTGGGGCACGGGCCGGATGCCCACGCGCTCCCGGAGACCCCCGCGCTGTCAGAGCACCCCAAGCCACGTGGCTTCTCAAGGGCGCCACGCCGTGTCAGGCCGTTCCTGGCTCCGGCACCTCCGCTTCTGTGAATCCCAGAATCTCAGTCAGACTGTCACCCTCTAGTTTATTTAGCCAGTAACGCAGAACATGAAGAGAAGCTGCTCTTCGTAACAAAGAAGTTCCGTAGCCCCCAGCCCCTAAACATCAGTATTACTGGGGAAGAGCCCCCTCAAATTATGACTTTTGAATGCAGGAAAAAAAAATTTTATAATACAGAATTAAAAGTGGAATCCAATTTTGGATAGAATGTTGATTCAAGGAAGGGCCCTCTGAGGACTTGACATTTGAGACTTAAAAGACTGAAGCCAGACAGATGTGCAAAAAAGCTAGACAAAGAATGTTTCTGATAGAAAAGCATGTGGAAAAAATGACACGAAGGGCCAGAATAGCTGGAAGAAAATGAAAGAATGATTTGAAATACAGATAGAAAAGTACAGACTGTATACTGATTTATATTTTGTTTGTAAGTACAATAGAAAGTCACTGAAGGATTTTAAGCAAAAATGATGATGATTTATATTAAAAACAAAAAAATGGCTCTGGTATCTAAGTGGAGAATAAACCAAACCCATAGGGAACTGGAGCAGAAACAGGTGCCTATGAATAATGACGGTCTGTGCTGGGACATGACAGACAGAGACTCGGAGACTCAAAATGCCCCAAGGTAGCGCCCGCAAGGCGGGCGGGTGATCTGTACTCGGGAGCGGGGCGAAGGAGAAACAGAGTCACGCAGAACTGCTGGGTGAGCACTGATGTCACCCCGGGACCACAAATGGAGAGCATGACTGGATCCTATTTTTCTATTACTTGCGATATTTCTGCAAGAATGAAATTTAAAAAGAAACTGGACCAAATAATTCGACGATGGTTACTAAAGAAGGAACTTATAAAATAATCGAAAAGATTATCCA
>NW_011889055.1:53537-56086 GCF_000151845.1 Pteropus vampyrus | reverse complement strand
CCCCTTCTCCTGGCTGATGCGGCATCAGCGTCTTCTCCATGGGGACAGTTCACGCAAACACGGAAAAGGGGACACGCTGCGGGGCAACACTCTCCCCCCGCTTCCGGGACGCGTCAGAATAACGCATCACAGTCTCCTGTTTGTGGACGAGAATCCCATCAACCTCCCTCCAGTCTAACAAAGCCGGATCGATTTCTAAGTGGCAAAGATGGCCAAGTCCAGCGGCAGAGGGCCGCGCCGCACGACGCTCCGGTAAAATGTGACACGTGCGCAGTGCGCGATGGCGAAGACTGCCCCAGGGTTGTCGTTCCCCTGAGACCTTCTTTCCTTCTGTTCGTGGCATCACCATATCAAGACAGCCTGGAATTCTGCGGAATCCACCTGCTGTGGAATGTGACTGCTACTTAAGGGATGCTTTCTGTGGCCTTAAAGAGAAGTGTCCTTTAGGCATTTTCTTGAATAACATTTAAACAAAGCTAATTCTCAACCACTCGTGACCGCCAACAATTTCTCCTCTCCCCAGACAGAGGGACGCGAGGCATGACTACAATCCCAAAGCCTCACGTGACGTGTCCCTGAGGGAGGACGCTTATGCGGAGGGGGGAGCGGAGAACATCCCTTCCTGTGCCACCGTGTGGGCAAACGGGATCTTCCTGGACGAATACCTCCGGGTCTGAACACGGCCGACCACGCTAGCTCGGGACAGAAACGGAAAACGGCTCCTCCACACGACGAGAGCCACTCTCCTCCCCAAACAGGCCCGAAGGGGGGGACCCCCCTCTCAGGCCAACCGAAAGAACCATGTCACTGTCAGCCTAATTCAGCGATCACGTAAATAACGTCACCTAATTAGAACTTCACTATATTTCTTCTCGTGCCAGCGATAAAACTCAAAGGCTGACTTAACTGAAAACTACGCGTCAGCATTACAACCGGGAGAAAAAGAAACCAAAACAAGTTCAGTCAGAATCTGAGGTCACCTGTCACATTTTCAAACCTACTGTTCGATTCTCGATATTATAAAATGCCTTTAAAAATGTGAAAGACCTCAAAAGATTCCCACCCATCGTGGCTCACTGGTGCTCGTATCCCAGCTAGGAGCCACAGAGTTACGTAAACTCTAGCAATCCTTACTTTAAAAAAGTACTTCTAATACCTGGTAAGTTGCTAAATTTTTTGAGTAACGTGATGACCTAAGTCCAACTACTTAATCGCTGTTACTAATGCTGGAATTTACACGTAACAGCGGTCACACCAGAACATACCAAGTTCCAAAAGCAATTCCAACACCGAAGGCTGGCTCAGAGATATTAAAACTGAAGATCCCGTCTCCACGACACAGGCAACTCCAAAATTCAGACAGACGGACGGGGGAGGGAAGAGAGGACGGAAAATGAGCCAGGAGGCCCCCAGGCGTCCTGAGGTTCTAAGGTTAGAGCAGTACCTCTGTCGCTGCTTTTACAAATGAGAGGCCTTGCACGCGTTCTCCTCTGGCCTTCCCACGGAAAACAAATCGGAAAGCGCCCCAAGGCAAGGACCCCGAGAACCTGGGCGGCACCCCAACCCTCTCCCACCAAAGTCCTCATTTTAAAAAACATCCGAGGAATACTCAGATTCCCACGTGTCTGGATCGGCCTGCCAAGGACCGTCCACGTCTGCAGCAGTCAAATAACGCCGGCGAAGCTCCAAGGCCGAGCGCCGCAGCCCTGCGCCGGCTGAATCACACGCATCAGAACGGCCCGCCCCGCAAGGGCCGCGATGGCGGTTAGTCGGCCACCCGGCCCCCGGCCCGGCCCCCCGAGTCCGGCTGGCGCTTACCTTCCTTCGTCTGCGCGTTGGTGATCTGCAGGTCGCAGTCGGCGGCCTTCAGCTTCTCTCTCCCCATGATCTGCTTCTTCAGGTCGCAGAGGGAGATGTGCAGGCCATCAAAGGTGACGGTGTCGTACTTGAGTTTGGAAGAGAATTTATAGTGCACACAGGACATGGTGCCAAAGGGTCCCTACGGTTCAGCGAGGAGACGTGGACACGCTCAATGTACGTATATTTATAAACTCAAGAGCAGAATATGTACACACACAAAACACTCAGACACTGAAGGACCCTAAGCCCTCGGATTAAATACCCCCCAACCACAGGCAGGGGTTCCCAGAAACAATGATCCGGAGCCCCCCGAGACTCAGAATCGCTTCATGTGCAAGGAGGCGGGCGAGGACGGGGACGGGGGCACGGAGAACCCGCCGACGGGCACGTTGTCACCCGGCTGCGTGGCCCTCGCTCATGCTAAGGGCCGGCAGGAGACGGGGCAGGCGGTGCAGTCAGTAGCGGCCAGTCCACACGCTGAGAGTCCGAGTGACCCCGCGGGGTCAGGGGTCCATGGCGCGGCCGCGCCGCGCGGCGGGTCTCTCTCCGCGGATGGGGGTGCCCCGGGCCCCGGGAGAAGGTCGAGGGGAGAGGGCCCAGGCCCGAGTCCACGGCCGGCCTCTCGCCTCCTCCTGGCTTCCGGAAGGTCGACGGGCGTCGGCTGCCCCGGCCCCGGCCCCCCGCGCGCC
>NW_011889055.1:50099-52730 GCF_000151845.1 Pteropus vampyrus | reverse complement strand
GGTTGCGGGAGGGGCGCTGGTCAGCTCGCCAAGCGGGCTGCCGAGGGGTGGGCGGTGAACTCCCCCTGCCCGCAGTCCCCAGCTCCTCCGAGCGCCGCCACTTAAGTACACTTTGTGGCTGCTGTTTAAGCACCCCTAGTTTCCCCTTCCGACAAACCGGCTACCCTAAGCAACTCCTAAGGGCAACTGTGGCGCGGCCCCTGTCTGGGACCGGTGACCGCGTCCGCCGGGGAGGCTTGACGCGCTCTTACCTTGTGCCGGGCCCGGGGCTCCGCGCTGCGTAGCCCTGCAGGGCTCTGGAGGCACGTCGTCCGGGTTGGGGACACTAGCCGTGGACTCTGGAACTAACTGCTCTGTGCCTTGGTTTCCTTGGCCGTAAAAGCGGCTCAAGTTCTAGTCTCCCATCGCTGTGTATTCCGGGTGGTGAGCACACGGTGCAAGACACAGATGATGTGTTACAGATTCGCGCACTTGAGACCTACATAATGTTATTAACCAATGTCATCCCAATACATCAAAAACTGTTTTAATGCCTTTGAAAATACGACTTGGTTTTCTGGGTTGTTATGAGTAACAAGAATGGATACACTTCCATTGTTTAGGGCCATGCCTGGCACGTGGTTCAGGGTGTCAATAAATATGGCTGTGGCTCAGCGGATGCCAGTTTTAACACCACCGACCAAAATCCCAAAGTCTACGGCCATGCCACCCTGAACAAACCCGATCCCATCTGATCTCAGAAGCTAAGCAGGGTTGGGCCTGGTTAGCACTTGGATGAGAGACCACCTAGGAAGACCAGGTGCTATAGGCGTTTAAAAAAAAAACCAAAACGATGTGGTGGGCACTACTGTTTCATCTCCAGTTTACGGAGAGGGCACTGAAGCTGGCAATCGCGGGCTTTCTGAATTTGCATGGTCAGGGCAGAGCCTGCTCGCTTGGGGGGGGGTTCTGAAATCCCCCTCCTAATTATTAATGCCGAAGACTGTACCAAGAAGCCCCTCAGCAGACTGTAATATTTTTTTCCTTGGAGCGCGGGGAAGTTATGGCAACCATAAAATTCGTACCATAATAAAATCGCATTTCATAAACTAGCAATCCCTATCACTTATGCTGCATTTTCCTTACACATGCTGAATTTTACAGGCCGGACTCAGAGAAGTTGGACACGGCCCAGATGTGGCAAAGTTGGCCGGGGACTCCCTAAATCGGGACTCCAAGTTCTCTCTGAACTTGGTTTAAATCAGCCATCATCTTGTCAGAAAGTCCCTCAGGCCACCTGATTGAAATAGGACAGCCATGGTCCTCAAGCCCTTTACTTTGGTACGTTCACACTCATCACTGGTATATGTTTGCTTTTTAACTTTTCGTCTACACTGCACCTGAGACCGAGGATGTCTCCCTTTTGTTTGTGCTGCATTTCCCGCTCCTAGAACACTGCCTGGACATCGCAGGCACTCAGTAAACAAGCATCGAATAACTACGATTTCTCTTCCTGAGCTGCAGGAACAGCACAGCTGCTGTAGAAAACCAAGTGAGATTTGGGCAGGTTGAGGGCAGTCCCAGAGAGGAAAACACAATTCTGCTCAACCACATCATGACCATCAGTGTTTCTCATGTCAAAATTCAACCGGGGACATTTTTTTTTTTTTTCAATTACACTTGACATTCAACATTATTTTATGTTCGTGTCAGGTGTACAGCATAGCGGTTAGACATTCCTATAACTTACGAAGTGCTCCCCCGATTAGTTTCAACTGCGTCAATTTTAAGGATCGAATTGGCTTTATGGAAAGAGCCGTGAACTGGGCAGCATCTCACCTGGTAGGAAGGAGCTCCGCCCAGCTGTAGAAAAGTCAGCCTGAGGCGACAGAAGGGGCCACCTATCTGGCAGACTGTCTTACTAGTGCTGACCAGGTCATTCCAGTTCATTCTCTGTCAACTGGTTAGAAGTCACAGTTCTGGGAAGCCGGAAACTGCCATTCAGTTAAATATTAAATCTCGTTTGCTGACCTGGGTCCCTAGCATGAATAAGTTCATCTTGGGCCCGTTGTCCCTTTTTAAACAATCCCTCCCACCTTTATCTTCTTTGGTAACTCACTGGAATTTTCTCGCTCTCGGGTCCTCTTCAGAATGGCTGCTTTTCTTGAAAAACCTCCATGTGCACAAAAGGGGCGGGCGGGGGCGGGGGTCGGAATTACATCTTATGAAAGAAAAGCTGGAAGCAAAGAGCCATCTCAGCAGCCACTTCTCAAGAGTGAAGGTAGATGCTTTCCCTAGTCCGAGGCTAATCCCTTTACACATAATTTAATCAGCTTGATGGGCTCAGAGACCACACCCTTAGAAAGAATTTACAGCTGACCCTCCAGTGATGAGGGCTAGGGGCTCCAACCCCCGAACAGTCCCTGTATAACTTTGATTCCCCCAAGACTTAACCGCTGTCGTCGCTAGGTTCCCGTGGGGCATTGGTCCCAGGACACCATCCCCCATTCTAAAATCCGGGGATGCTCAAGTCCCTCATGGAAAATGGCATAGAACATGCATACACTCGTCCTCCAGCAGCCTCAGACTCCTGACCACAGATCGAAGACACCGTTCCGACCTGGGCTTGGCTGAATCTGCAAATTCAAAACC
>NW_011889055.1:42281-50049 GCF_000151845.1 Pteropus vampyrus | reverse complement strand
CTGTCAACTGGTTAGAAGTCACAGTTCTGGGAAGCCGGAAACTGCCATTCAGTTAAATATTAAATCTCGTTTGCTGACCTGGGTCCCTAGCATGAATAAGTTCATCTTGGGCCCGTTGTCCCTTTTTAAACAATCCCTCCCACCTTTATCTTCTTTGGTAACTCACTGGAATTTTCTCGCTCTCGGGTCCTCTTCAGAATGGCTGCTTTTCTTGAAAAACCTCCATGTGCACAAAAGGGGCGGGCGGGGGCGGGGGTCGGAATTACATCTTATGAAAGAAAAGCTGGAAGCAAAGAGCCATCTCAGCAGCCACTTCTCAAGAGTGAAGGTAGATGCTTTCCCTAGTCCGAGGCTAATCCCTTTACACATAATTTAATCAGCTTGATGGGCTCAGAGACCACACCCTTAGAAAGAATTTACAGCTGACCCTCCAATGATGAGGGCTAGGGGCTCCAACCCCCGAACAGTCCCTGTATAACTTTGATTCCCCCAAGACTTAACCGCAGTCGTCGCTAGGTTCCCGTGGGGCATTGGTCCCAGGACACCATCCCCCATTCTAAAATCCGGGGATGCTCAAGTCCCTCATGGAAAATGGCATAGAACATGCATACACTCGTCCTCCAGCAGCCTCAGACTCCTGACCACAGATCGAAGACACCGTTCCGACCTGGGCTTGGCTGAATCTGCAGATTCAAAACCCAAGGATGACGGAAGGCTGGCTGCACGCTCACTGAAGGAAATCTGCGTCTGAGTGGACCCGTGCAATTCAAACCCGTGTCACCCGAGGGTCACCCGTGGTCAGTGTTGTGATTCGGCCCAGCTGTTCTCCTTAGTCAAGAGCCCCTTACGAAGCTTTGTCCGGCCCGGACGCTCTCGCTTATGGAGACCTCACTTCGTGTTGCATCGAATGGGTCAGGACACAACCCCAGCCCCGTTACACAGAGTCGTGATGAGATTTAATGGGGAGGGCGGGGCTGCTTGAATGCTGCACACCGTGTTACCCTTGGACATTGTCCTTAAACCCCTTCGCTAATCTTTATTTCCTAGATTTCCTTTAGTAGCCTGGAGCCACGCTCCCTGCTGCTCCCCTCGCCCTAATATTTCCGTAAGCCCCGAAAAGCGCTCCGCCCTGAACCCACAATAGTGCAGCACCCCTTTTCGAATTCCTCGTATGGAACAGTTCTGCAGCCCCCTACCTCCTTCGTCCTCCTCAGACGCACTGTCCCCTCACACCTCCGCGAGACCCGTGCACCGGAGTGGCCCTCCTCCCCTATTTCCTGGCTTCTGTGCACAGAGCTGGGAGCCCCAAGGTGCTGTCTGGACGCAGGTCGTCACACGTGCCTATAATCTAATCCCGCCAAGCGCCCGCCCACACGGCGTCCTCACATTTTGAGCCTGGCCTCCGCGCTGTCAGCCCAGAGTCACAATGTATCTTCCCCCACGTGATTAGTCGTCTTCGCATTTTGTTAATTTGATCTTGCAGCCTGCAGAAAGTTTTGCCCTCTTAGCTGTTAAACGCGTCCATCTTTTCTCCTCGGTGGTTTCTACCTTGCCTCGTAGACTTCGCAAAAGCACTTCCTGGCCACTCGGCACCCACCTTAGATATTTATTTGCTTATGTTCCCTTCCAGCTTCTGCATAGGCTTCATGCTTTTAAATTAAACTCTGTAATCTATTTGAATATTTTCGCATATACGGTGTGACATAGAGCAGAGATCGTTTATTTTATCCCCTTTGACATTGGGAAATGCATTGTCAGTGAAGAAGAAAAGCGTAGAACATATATGACGGTTTGACGCAAACGTACGTGTGATTTATAAAGGGAGTTTCTATCTTTTGCTTTCTAATTACATTTTACGGCCATAGATTGATAACAGATGGGACGACTTCTCAGTTTGTAGAAGATTTTTGCCGCATCACGGTTGACCCCTCCGTTATGTCTTAGCAGCATTTTAAGGCACGTTCAGTGTGTTGAAAGCTCATGGATTAAGTCATCACAGAAGCTGAGCCGTTGGAAACCGATATGAGAAACCCGTGGTTTCCTCACCGTTAAAACACATATTCATTCAACACACATTCAAATGGCAAAACAAAAAAGGTTGACAACACCGGGTGTGGGGGATGGGCTCGGCGGGAATCCCCCGCCATAAAAATGACCACCGCAGTCATTTCGGGAAACACGTTGGCATTCTCCTGCAAATCCGAGTATCCCCATGCCCTAGGAATCAATAATTCCTCTCCCGGTTAGATGCCCGAGGCAAAATTCAGCTCCTGTTTGGTTGCACAAGAATTTCATGGACACTCTCTCTCTAACGGTGGAAAGCTGAACGACCCGAATGCCCGTGATAGGAGAAGAGAGAAATACGTCGCCGTCTGCCACACAGTGGCATAGTATACAGCGGTGAAAAGAGATAAACCACAGCTACATGCAACAGCATGGCGCTGGCATCTTTTCCACAGTTCTTGAGTCAAAAGAGCAATTCTCAGAACGTGACAAGTTGTGTAACACCCTCGCTGTGAATTACGAAAACAAGTAAAACTAAACAATACATTATTTACCCAGGAAAACAAATTTAACATGTCAGAAAAAAGATGACCGGAAAACACAACATTCCACAAGGTGATTGATTACCTCTGAGATGGAAGGACGAGCTGGGTGAGGAGCCCCAAGGGGGCGTGCGTTATCGGTAACTGTCTCACTCCTAGGTGGGTTCACGGGTATTCATTATTTTCCTGGAAATAAACACGTAAAGATAGAATAATTAAACCAAAAGGGAGCTATGAACAGAACAAGGATGACAAGAGATGATGGGATCGGGATTATGACTCATGCATCGGCGAGCCCCTGCATCTCCCCCTTCCTCCCACTGCCAGCAAAGAATGTCACAAACATTCAGACAGAAAAATGAGGTCTCTTGAAGAAACACAAATTAGGCTAGCTCCCTAAACCCTCACAGCGCCTATTGCCATAACTCTAAACAAAGCCCGTGTCTTAGTCATAATTTTATAATTTGGTTCTATTTTTCTTGCGTTGAGATCAGACGGGGGACTCGGCCACCTGACTTCTGGTGACCTGGAGCCAGAGCATAACCACCAGTGACCTCCCATTATCCGGTGGCTTCTAACTTCACTCCACCCTATACAAGTGGGACTCAACACCAGGCATGTTTTTAGGAGGCAGGGCCTCGTAAAAACTTCGGGCTACATTATATACAGACACACGCCACGCTGGCTGCTTCTGGGAACTCGAGGGCTGTAGGTAAACGTGAGGGAGGAGGCGTAAACGTGCCACGGCTGAGGCAAAGCACAAGAAGCCTGAAGAAGCCTTTTCTCTCTCTCGGGTAACCTTGACCGAGTCATTCATTCCCCCCGGACGTGAACTGTGGCAGGGGTGCCCGTGTGTGCCAGGCGCAGTGTGGGGTGCCGAGCCACCAGCCACAAGCAAATCAAAGCCACTGCCCGCAGGGCGTTTACCAGAAGTCAGAGAAGTCATCCACTTTCAGAGGCTCCACGGTCTGCTGTGTGACCTCGGGAAAGGAGCTTTCCGTCTCTGGGCCCCGGTCTCCTCTGGGGCCTGCTTCGCGGGCCCCGAGCTCGATCCGACCCTCTGCCATTGCCGTCTGAGCCTTCCTCGTGATTTTCGTCTCCTTTTTCACTCCGTGCTGAGCCCTGCAAATTGCGTAGCTGGCCCTGGTTTCTCCATTTGTGAAGAAGCAGTTAAGACCAGGCCTTCCTCGCGACAGACAGCGGGGGCGGGGGAGGGGAGACGGCAGCGGACGGTCTGCGGGCCGGGCCGGGCCGGGATGGGGAGGTTCTAGAGATCACGGCCCCGCTGAAATGTGGATGGAAAGGTGGATGCGTTTAACGCTGCCGAACAGGACGCGTAGAAACGGGATCGACTGGCAAAGTTGACGTTACGTGTTAGGAAGAAGGAAAGGAAGAGCGAAAACGATGCCTTCCTCCTGGGTGGCTGAGACGAATCCCTGACAGGGCCTGGGGCAGGGGCAGCGTGTTCGCGCTCTCAGGGCGTAAATGCGCGTGGCCCATGCCCGAGGAGTGTCTCTGAAGTGCTGCCGGCTGGGACCAAGGTGACGCCACCGCCAACAGCGATGGCAAGTCTCACCACGCCCTGTGCCGAGTGCTTCTAACGTGGTCCTCCTCCGTCGACCCCGCCAGGAACCCTGCGAGGAAGTCCCGAAGCCATCCCCGTTTTAGAAACTCAGCAATGAGGGTCAGAGGGGCAGAGAGGCGAGGCGGCACGGCAGCCAGGACTCAGAAGGCGGGCCTGGCTGGCCACGGCAGTCTCTTTCTTAGCCACTGACTGTTTCCCGGCCAAGGCGTCCTGGGAAAGGGCCCCAGGGAAGGTGCGGCCCCTCCGGGGCCAGCAGGCTGTCCGCCAGCTCTCCTCCCTGACCCTGCTTAGCCTCGGTTATCTCTAGTCCTGTGTTCTTATCTCGTTCCCACTCAGAGGGCGCAGACCTCATGTGCTTCATGTCTGTCTTGCCTATGGCACCTGGCGGGTACTGGAGATGACTCGCGGAGCCCTCAAATGACTCTCCCCTCAGGCTTCCGTGCGTCCCTCGACGAAGCGCGAATGGGGACGCTTTCCCCAGGGGCCTGAGCTCAGGTGTCGTGCATGCCCCTCCCCGACTCTGCGTCCCATTGGCCGCTGGCACTGGGCTCCGGCGGCCTCACGTGTGCTGTCTCGTCCGTCCTCCCCACGGCCCAGCGAGGGAGATGAGCTGCTTCTCCCGGTTTTGTGTGGGAGGAAAACCGAGGCTCAGAGAGGGCAGGCCCGGGTCCCAGCGAGTCGTGGCAGAGCCGGGACCCAAACCTGGCCAGCTGTTCCCGTGGCGTGAGCCACACCGCTGCCTCTCTCGGATAGCTGCCTTGTCCTCCGTTTGCTGGCTTCGCCCCGAGGACATGGGACGAGGGCGGTGGGGGAGGACGTCACTCATGTCACGTCACAGATACTTGGTGAGTGACGGCTTGCTCCTAGTGGGGCTCCAGGCACTCGGGGTACAGTGGTGACCGTGGCGGGACTTTCCATCCAGTGTGGGATGAGCATCCGGACATGCAAAGAGGACACGCAACCTCAGGAGAGCTGGAGAGTGACCAGGGCGGCGGGCGAGGGTGACAGCACCGGACGCTCGGGAAAGGCGTCTGCGAGGGGGTGACGTGTGAGCTGGCGTTTGAATGATGAGGAAGAGTTAGCCGGGTGAGGTCCTAGGGGAGGAAGTTTCTAGGTGGGGCGAGTGGCAAGTGAAGCGGGGTGAAGAGGCGAGCGGCCGGGCTTGGGCTGCACAGAAGAGCCGGGGCCACACCTCGTCGGAGAGAAAAAGCCACGCGGACAACTTTCGACGCGAGAGGGGACTGTCCCCAAAAGGCATGAGAGAGAACTTGGGACCCCACCCCCCGATGTTAATGTTCGCGGCGCTCTGAGCATGGCTGGCACGGCGGGCTCCCCCAAGTCACAGCTGAACCGCGGTCCCCCTACCCTGGGAGGCTCCGGGAACTGGAAGGATGGGGTGCAGGCTTGCCAGTGTGGTTGGGTGACACAGCCACCATGGCTCATAGCATTGTCCCCGGTGGTCACGTGACCAGGGTGATGGCTTCAGACAAGTGGGGAAGGACAGATCCCAAGATAACCCTGCAGCTCCCGGAGCCTGTTCCACCCGTCATGCAGGCCGGTGACGTAGGTATGTTGGGAATGGGGCAAAGGGACTGGAAGCAGAGTCCTCCGTGGGGAGGCGGGGAAGGGACACGGGGCGGGAAGGCCAGCCCGCCTCCATGCCGAGGCCTGGGGCTCGTTCCAGTTCTAGACGCCGGAGCGTCTGACTCAGCAGGGCGTGGGGCGGGTGACCCCCTCACACAGCCGCGGTCAGAACCATTACGCTCTGGCTTGCCCTTGCTCCAGGGCACAGATGTGGGCCCCGGTTCAAATCTCGCGGGGCACTGGGCAAGTCACAGAAGCTCACCGGGCCCCTCTCCCTCGCTGTCCGATGGGACCCATAAAAACAGCGCCTCAGTCGTAGGCTGTTCCAAGTCACCCCCACAGGGTACTAGAGGGGTGTCATCACTTGGGGAAAAGGGACGGTACCGGGTGAGTGTCCTGTTTTCAAAGGCAGGACAAGTCTGTGCCAAGGGAGGGTGGCCAAAACTTCTAATATCCCTCATCTTACTGGCCCAAAGAACCAGAGGATGGGGTACACAGACACTGCCTCTGGGGACTGAGAGGGGACCCCGGAAAGAGAGATCCAGGGAAGGGAGCCCCAAATTCCACATGTGAACTCTGCCCAAACCTCCGGCAGCTAAGGCCAAACGGGGTGAACGCTGACTTCCGCTGCCATTCACCCTGGGGAAGCTGTCTGCAGTCAAGTTCAGCCAGGTTAAGTGCCGCTTACGAGAAGGGATGAGACAGCCTGCTCTGTATGATGCAGGAAGATATTTAAAATATGTGGTTAAGCGCGAGGCTCAAAAAAAGCCAGGGTATAATAATATGCTTCCAAATTATATAGACACACATATTTGTATATGTATGTGTGTGTGCATATAAGTGAATGCGTGCATATATACACACGCGGTTGTGTGTAGCTAGGATATTTCTGCAAAGCTGAAAGGGTACACAATCTGGCAACATGATTGCCTTCTGGGAAGGGAAGCGGAACTGGGTGTTCAGTTTAACGATAAAGGAAAAAGTCCTCGTTTTTTCTTTCCCCCTATCCATTTTTTGTTTTTTAAGGTCCGATTCATCGATGCATAATTTTTGTACAGAAAAAGTTCACACTTTTCGGCTTACGGTTTTCTGACTTTCGGCAAACACGTGCAACCTCGTAACAACAACCATAGTCAGGATGCACAATACTTCGATCGTGCTCCAAAATTTCCGGTCCAGCCCCTGCTTTAGTGTCGAGAGCTGATGCCGACGGGCAAAGCGTTCGGCTGCAGCAGAGGCGAGGCCAGCCTCGGTGGGAGGGGGGCCCCCTTGTTTGGCCTCAGCGGAGTCTCATGTCTGCCACATGGTTATCCCATTCAAAGGCACACAGTGACAGCCCAGTGGCTGGCCGGTCTCCACTGGATGAGTCACCTGTTGGCCAGTTGTTCAGCTGCCTTCGTCTGATGGGCATCGACACGAGGCACTCCAGACCTCTGCAGACCTCTGACCTTCCAAACCTGCTCTACCAAGCCTCCCGACCCATCACCGGAGCTGTTCACCATGGCCAAGAGGTCAGCATGCACCCTCAGCTCAGGTTCACGGTCAGGCAGACCGCCCCCTGAAGCACCGAACGTCCGTGAACTCGGCCTTGGTCATCTCCTTCTCCGTAGCTGTGTGAAGGCAACGCTTCGTTAGGATGTGGCTCTGAGCCAAGGAGGAGCGTCTGAGCCCCAGAGCCACAGAGGCAGGTGACGGGGAGGTCAGGGCCTCACGTTCGTGTAGGCTAACTAAACCCTCAGCCTGCTCAGGACTGACCCCAAAGGGCCATTTCCACCGTCCCGCGATTTCTGTGGTACTTGCCCCATCACGTGACCTGGTGGGTCCAGCCACCGCCAAGTCAGACTGGGCGACCCATGGCTAGGCGCTCGGTGCGCTGGGCGCGGTGTGTGCTGGTTGAGAGAGGGGGTTTGGAGCCCAGCCCGGGCCCCGCCGTGTCTCGGGTGAGTGGCTCAACCTCGTAGTGCCTCAGTTTCCTCTTCCATAAAACAGTGACTGCCGAGAAGCCACCTGTCGGGGGGCCGGGCAAGGTCCACGCTCAGTGAGCAGTGGCGGG
>NW_011889055.1:38994-41368 GCF_000151845.1 Pteropus vampyrus | reverse complement strand
GGAGAAAAGGAGGCAGAAGGCAGATGGAGCTGAAAGTAATAACAACAGTTTCTGGGTGTCGACGCTGCTGGGGAATTTTAAAAAGAGTTTTGAACTGTTCTCGCGCCTCTAGGAGTCTCTGCGGTAGGTGCTCGTGGGTTCACTTTTCGGGAGGACGGCTGGCCCAGGGACCCGGTGAGGACCGGCTGATTTATTCTCGGCCCGGGGCTCGTGACGCGCCGGGGGCTCCGACCTCTTCCCGACTTCTTTGGGTCGTTCAGGACACGCGATTCCTTCCTCCTTCTCTCCTGTCTGTGGCTCTTGGGGGGTCCACGTCCGGGCACGGCCACTCGCCAGCGTGTCGGCTCCTCGGACCGTGTTCAGCTCAGAGCTGGACGTTCACAGGCTCCCGTGTGATGGGTGAAGCAGACGACCCATGCGGGTGTGTGTCCTCAGCACAGCGTGCTTGTTTAAAGCGGGGCGGGCAGGAATTCAAGGGGGTTCAGAACGGCAAGGCCACACGTGAGCATTCACAGCACCGTTTACCAGCCCCGGGGTGGGAGGTCCTGGGGCCCGCCGCCTGCTCGGGCTGTCGTGCGGGACCCTTGGGTGCCCACCCCTCCCCACTCCCCACACCCCCCTGACGTCCTACCCGCCCCGGGACCAGGAGCGAGCGCAGCTTTGTGGCTTCCTTCTCCTCCGTGCTCCACGTGCAGTGCCCCGGCTACGCCCGGAACACCGAGCTCACGGAAGCTGACGGAAGGCTCTTCGGTGGCCTTTGCCCTTTTTTGAGTCTCCGATCCTTTTTGTTTTGTTTACAGAGACTTTCAAGTCTCAGAAGAAGCCCACGGGCATATGGAGCCAGTGGCCCCGCGTACTCTGGCTTCCAGAGTGTTCTCTGCTGCAGTCTGAGAGATTTGCTTGCTTCCTGGAAGCGGCTGACAGAACCTCAGTTTGAGCTGTGGTCCACTCTGTCACTTCCTGTCCAGATCTGTCCCCGGGATCAAATACTAGAGAGAAGCCATCTCCGCTTCGCTGAAGCCGCGGTGTCGATCAGTGCTCGATCTTCCTTCACGCACCTGTTTGCATCTGTATTTCCTTAACTTTTTTTTCCAGGCGAGGTTAATATCCGTGTTACGTTTATTCCTTGAAAGTTCCTTTTGTAGTGCCTAATTACAAAAACGCCACTTCCTTTAGAACATTTAGGAAATGTTGGTACATAGAAAGAAAGAACCAGGAGTTTCTGGTCGTCTTGCCAGCACGCTTTAAATTTGGACGCACGCTTTCCTAATATTCAGAAAATGTCTGTATGATGAAAATGGGGTCACGCTTTAAAAAATTCATGGCTCGTGGCTGTCTCAGCCGGCTCCTTCTCATCCCTCCGTAACATGAATTTTTGTGTGGTTCCGTAATGAGTATACAGTCATCAGATGCCATTTACTGCACCTCGAAGTTGCCCGATTTGAAATAGCAGAACATGAAATATTTAAATCCTGCTTTATGGACAAAATTTGAAACGGTGCGGATCCTGCTTTCCATTTAGTATTTTTTTTGGTAGGAGATTCAGTCCTGCCAAATGTGAGTTTTGCGTTCTGTGAGGCCTGCTCTGGTAGAATCTCTCGCGTGACGTATGACTTCTAGTACCGGTTGTGTAGCCAGTGTTGGATCGACAGCCACTTATCACCACAGCGAGCTTCTCTGATGATCTCGTCAGGAAAAATTGATTTGCATTATCAATATCCCGCCCCGAAGGTTACGATATCAACATCGACTTAGCAACTGTTTCCTTGGCACTTGTACGTGGCAGGCGCCATTCTAAGCATGTACCCCCGCACGACGGCGCGCAGTAGGTGCTTTTATCATCACCTCCATTTTGCAGATGTGGAAGTTGAGTCAGCTGCAGGTGGCCCGGCCACAGAGCTGGTAAGTAGTGGCAGAGCTGGCTTCGGAGTGCTGGCTCTAATCACTGCACCAAGCTGCTCCTGCGACACTCACGGCGGCTGGTCACAGGGTGGTCACTTCCCTGGACCTTTGCCCACACGGGCATGTCCATTTGCTCAGCGAGATACCACCGATACCGGGAAATCAACTCAGTGGAAGGTGAGTTTTTAGTGCCGGGACTGTAGACAGAAGTTCTGGCCCTCGGCGCTCCATGAATTGCTGCCCTGATTGATGTCTTTTTTAAGCAATCCCATCAGAGTAATGTTTTCAGAAGGCTGCCCCAGGCAGAAGAGACCTCTCGCCCCAGTCTTCACATTTCTGGGGTCCCCAGTTCCCCCCAAGGCTCTGTTCACAGCACGAGGATTTTAGCAAACTCTCCTAAGCAACGTGGCCCCCTTCCTCTGTGGTCTGCCACCGAGGCTGGCTCCCTGCTTTAAGGTCTCCGAAGCCTGCG
>NW_011889055.1:35081-38944 GCF_000151845.1 Pteropus vampyrus | reverse complement strand
TTTTTTTCCAGGCGAGGTTAATATCCGTGTTACGTTTATTCCTTGAAAGTTCCTTTTGTAGTGCCTAATTACAAAAACGCCACTTCCTTTAGAACATTTAGGAAATGTTGGTACATAGAAAGAAAGAACCAGGAGTTTCTGGTCGTCTTGCCAGCACGCTTTAAATTTGGACGCACGCTTTCCTAATATTCAGAAAATGTCTGTATGATGAAAATGGGGTCACGCTTTAAAAAATTCATGGCTCGTGGCTGTCTCAGCCGGCTCCTTCTCATCCCTCCGTAACATGAATTTTTGTGTGGTTCCGTAATGAGTATACAGTCATCAGATGCCATTTACTGCACCTCGAAGTTGCCCGATTTGAAATAGCAGAACGTGAAATATTTAAATCCTGCTTTATGGACAAAATTTGAAACGGTGCGAATCCTGCTTTCCATTTAGTATTTTTTTTGGTAGGAGATTCAGTCCTGCCGAATGTGAGTTTTGCGTTCTGTGAGGCCTGCCCTGGTAGAATCCCTCGCATGACGTATGACTTCTAGTACCGGTTGTGTAGCCAGTGTTGGATCGACAGCCACTTATCACCACAGCGAGCTTCTCTGATGATCTCTTCAGGAAAAATTGATTCGCATTATCAATATTCTGCCCCGAAGGTTACGATATCAACATCGACTTAGCAACTGTTTCCTTGGCGCTTGTACGTGGCAGGCGCCATTCTAAGCATGTACCCCCGCACGACGGCGCACAGTAGGTGCTATTATCGTCACCTCCATTTTGCAGATGTGGAAGCTGAGTCGGCCGCAGGTGGCCCGGCCACAGAGCTGGTAAGTAGTGGCAGAGCTGGCTTCGGAGTGCTGGCTCTAATCACTGCACCAAGCTGCTCCTGCGACACTCACGGCGGCTGGTCACAGGGTGGTCACTTCCCTGGACCTTTGCCCACACGGGCATGTCCATTTGCTCAGCGAGATACCACCGATACCGGGAAATCAACTCAGTGGAAGGTGAGTTTTTAGTGCCGGGACTGTAGACAGAAGTTCTGGCCCTCGGCGCTCCATGAATTGCTGCCCTGATTGATGTCTTTTTTAAGCAATCCCATCAGAGTAATGTTTTCAGAAGGCTGCCCCAGGCAGAAGAGACCTCTCGCCCCAGTCTTCACATTTCTGGGGTCCCCAGTTCCCCCCAAGGCTCTGTTCACAGCACGAGGATTTTAGCAAACTCTCCTAAGCAACGTGGCCCCCTTCCTCTGTGGTCTGCCACCGAGGCTGGCTCCCTGCTTTAAGGTCTCCGAAGCCTGCGGGGTACCCTCCCGCACCCCCCGCTGGCAGACTGCCGAGGAGCCGGCAACTCTGGCTTTTCACCTGACTGGAGGGCTGAGTTTATTTCTCTCACCGAGCTCACCTGCGGGATGACTAATCCTAAGCCCTCTAGACCTTTGTCTTGGGTAGGGTGCAAACGTTAAGCTGCTGTGCCCAAAACATGGTAGTCCCCAGAGAAGCACGGGTTTGCTTCCCGTGCTTTCAATTACCTGTGATCAACCATGGTCGGAAACTGTTAAATAGAAAGTTCCAGAAAGAAAGGATTTGTAAGTTTTAAACCATGCACCGTTCTGAGTCACGTGTTGAAATCTCACGCTGGCCCACTCCGTTTATCCGGGATGGGAATCGTCCCTCTGTCCGGCGTGACCACGCTGTGGACACTGCCTGTCCCCAAGAGTCACATGGCAGCCGTCTCAGGTACCAGGTCAACTGTGCCTGTGTTTAAGCCACCCTTAGTTTACTTAATAATGGCCCCAAAGCCATGAACTGACTTTTATTAAGTATACCGTTACACAGTATATATAAATACATACAGCATAGTGTTGTATTTGGTTATTACTTTGTGTCGTTCAGCTCTTACTGTGCCTAATTTATTCATTAAGCTCCATCGTCGGTGTGTATTTAAAGGAAATCGCGCAGTACCTGTAGGGTTTCTGGTGTCCGCGGAGGGTCTCGGAAGGCCTTCCCCGTGGATGAGGATCCGGGAGAGGCGGTTTGGCCACAGGCCCAGAACGAAGGCGAAAACGGATTTGCGGGAGAGCTGGTGGCGGCCGAGGGACCGTCCACGCAGGGGACCAACCCCGCTGGGCATCTGTCGGCACGTGGCAGGCTTGGGCTACTTCTCGCTCTGGCCCGTCTTCCCATATCGATCGTGTCACTGGGTGAATTTAAGGACCACTTATGTGAGCGTCCGAAGTGTTTCGTGCGAGGACATCAACCTCACAGCTCTGGACACTTAATCCTGAAAGCGGGTGTTAATCGTCTCATCTGTTCTCTCTGACTCACCGTCGAAGGTCAGAGCAGAGTACGCAGGCTTCGGAGACACGCGATTCACGACGAGAAGCCCGGCCGCCCGCCTTTCCTGCTTCCTGCGTGAGTCTGGGCACGTCGCTTAAGCTCTCTGAGCTTCAGTGTGCTGTGAGCACCGCAGAAGCTCGCGGAGGGGTGCAGATCCTGGCTTCTGCGACGCCAGACGGTTCTGCTGACCTATCTGAGCCCTGGCTTTTCCAGAGAATGGGTGAAATGCCACCACCCACTGGGCCGTGCAGTGCTATGTGTCCTGACCACAAGGGTCGGCGTTGGCTCATGGTACCGAGACGTCCAAGAAGTAACCCACCTTTAGACTCAAGTGGCATGAGCACCTCGACCCCCGCCGTCCCCTGCAGGTCGGCCCCCTCCCCCGCTCCACCTGGTGGTGAGGCGGCTTTGACACATTCAGAGGAAGAGGAAAAGCCTCTCCTCCCCCAGAGCCCCCTTGGCTCTGACGGGTGACAGCCCTGTCCTTGGGCTGGGCTTTGGGTCATGAGACTAGTCAGGGTCGGGGTCACTCCCAAACGACTGGACGACAGTCACATAGTCCCCCGAAAGGGAAACTGGGCTGTAATTACCGGAAAGGCAGCCAAAACAACAGATGTCCACGACACAGAGTGTGTTTGAAGGCTGAGTTAATTGGGCCTAATTGTGGCCCAATCTTTATTTGTTTTCTTTTGAAATTATGAGCCGATTCCTTCTGACGATGGATCAGCTGGTCCTGGTCTCCGGCAGTTTTCGCTCAAGCCCCTTCTCGGGTGACTCCTAGAGTCTCCTCTGCCTGTCCCGCCCGTGCCAGCAGATGTCTCCTTGTCCTGTGGTGTCGGCGGTACGCCTGGGACCCGCGGGTTCATCAGACGCCCGCACGCCTGCGGTTTGGAGGTGCCCCAGGAGGAAGCCGTATGTGTTTGAACTTGCGGTATTTGCCTACGAAAGAGCAATGAGCCCCTGGGCTCCAAATGCTGTGGCGTACACCCCAGCCCGAATGTCGCAGACTTCGGAGACAGAAATCTTCCGTGCGTGTGAATGTGAAATGTGGGGGGCGGGAGGCTCGCAGTCTCCCATTCGTCAGGGGTCGCAGCAGCAGGAGGTGCTTCCTCCCGCCCTCGGCAGCACGGAGACCCGGGCCAGGCCGCGCTGCGTGTCACCACGGCGACAGCGAGGGCTTGGGCGTGCCCGGCGGTGAACTTGGCACCAGTGTCTTCGGCACAGCCGGGCGAGGTGTGGACTCGGAGCCTCCCTGCGGAGGTGGGAAAAGGGAGGACCGAGGTGGTCACGTGACCCGCTCGAGGTCCCCAGCTCCGCGGCCGCTTGGAACCGGAGCTCCGGTCGGTGGGACTCCGAAGTCTTCACTCTTAATTCTGGCACGCGGCGTCCTCTGGGGAAGGCCTGGACTGGAGCTCTAAGGTCAGCGTGGCGTGACCTTGGGGAAGGTACTCACCCTCTGGGGGCTTCGGGAAGGCGGAAGGTGGAACCAACACTTACCGCCCCAGGGGTGAGGAATTAGGGTTTGGGCAGCGGCGT
>NW_011889055.1:33388-34469 GCF_000151845.1 Pteropus vampyrus | reverse complement strand
ATCAGCTGGTCCTGGTCTCCGGCAGTTTTCGCTCAAGCCCCTTCTCGGGTGACTCCTAGAGTCTCCTCTGCCTGTCCCGCCCGAGCCAGCAGATGTCTCCTTGTCCTGTGGTGTCGGCGGTACGTCTGGGACCCGCAGGTTCATCAGACGCCCGCACGCCTGCGGTTTGGAGGTGCCCCAGGAGGAAGCCGTATGTGTTTGAACTTACGGTATTTGCCTACGAAAGAGCAATGAGCCCCTGGGCTCCAAATGCTGTCGCGTACATGCCCAGCCCGAATGTCGCAGACTTCGGAGATAAATCTTCCGTGCGTGTGAATGTGAAATGTGGGGGGCGGGGGGCTCGCAGTCTCCCATTCGTCAGGGGTCGCAGCAGCAGGGGGTGCTTCCTCCCGCCCTCGGCAGCACGGAGACCCGGGCCAGGCAGCGCTGCGTGTCACCACGGCGACAGGGAGGGCTTGGGCGTGCCCGGCTGTGAACTCGGCACCGGTGTCTGTCTTCGGCACAGCCGGGCGAGGTGTGGACTCGGAGCCTCCCTGCAGAGGTGGGAAAAGGGAGGGCCGAGGCGGTCACGTGACCCGCTCGAGGTCCCCAGCTCCGTGGCCGCTTGGAACCGGAGCTCCGGTCGGTGGGACTCCGAAGTCTTCACTCTTAATTCTGGCACGCGGCGTCCTCTGGGGAAGGCCTGGACTGGAGCTCTAAGGTCAGCGTGGCGTGACCTTGGGGAAGGTACTCACCCTCTGGGGGCTTCGGGAAGGCGGAAGGTGGAACCAACACTTACCGCCCCAGGGGTGAGGAATTAGGGTTTGGGCAGCGGCGTGAAGGGATGTGAACGGTTTGGCTCACAGTAGGTGCGCTCCACGGGGTCATCTGTCACGGCGGTCCCTGGACTAAGGGCCGATAGGACGCACAGGACCGGGAATGGACACCTGGCTTCTGGCCGCCACCGCTTCAGACCGAAACGCGTGTGCCTGACGTGGGCGACTGACGAACGACGGGGCGGCCGCGACACTTTTAAATGGAACGCTGCGTTGCAGACAGAGGCGTCTTCCGTCTGTCCCCAATCTGGGTCACCTTCTCCGTT
>NW_011889055.1:32255-33338 GCF_000151845.1 Pteropus vampyrus | reverse complement strand
GAAGGTACTCACCCTCTGGGGGCTTCGGGAAGGCGGAAGGTGGAACCAACACTTACCGCCCCAGGGGTGAGGAATTAGGGTTTGGGCAGCGGCGTAAAGGGATGTGAACGGTTTGGCTCACAGTAGGTGTGCTCCACGGGGTCATCTGTCACGGCGGTCCCTGGACTAAGGGCCGATAGGACGCACAGGACCGGGAATGGACGCCTGGCTTCTGGCCGCCACCGCTTCAGACCGAAACGCGTGTGCCTGACGTGGGCGACTGATGAACGACGGGGCGGCCGCGACACTTTTAAATGGAACGCTGCGTTGCAGACAGAGGCGTCTTCCGTCTGTCCCCAATCTGGGTCACCTTCTCCGTTTGACGGGGGCAGTTTCTTGGTCACGGCCGTTGCTCGGGAGCACCTGCTGGTACCGGAGAAGGCCACGGAGCAGGGAGGGGGGTGCGACGCACAGACGGGAGGGGTGTAACAAGCCCCCCCTTTCCGCCTGGGGTATAAGACATGGGAATGGGGGCGCAGAGGGAGGACGAGGGGTCAGATGAGTGTGTCCTATCTCTGTGTCTCTCCCTCTGGATCCAAAGTCCCACTGGTGGGTGCCGGGCATGGGTTAGAAACAGCCAGAGGTGCTTGGGAGGACGGCTTGAGCAGGGTGGCTGGGGCCCCTGGTCCCCGTTTGGGCCTCTGGGGTGTAGACGAGTCCAGGGAGGCCGGCACCCACGTGAGCTTCTGGAAGGGCCTGTGCTGGGGTCATGCATGTCTGTCAATCCCCCAGTGCCCGGAAACTCCTCAGGGACCCCTCCTCCTGCACCGGAGGGGACAAAGGAGACAGCTGAATGTGTCAGCTGTCCTTTTATTGTAGGGTCGAAACGACCCCATAACCGAGAGCCACAGGGTGGATTTCCTGGGTCAGGGGGATTGAATCTAAGTCCTCCCCCCGCTAAGCCTCAGAGGGACCCAGGGAGCCAACGAAAGCCAGAGTGGGACATGAGCGTCACGGGGTGCTGGCCAGCCACGCAGGGAGGTAATCCACGTGGAACTGGCCGTGGGCTCTACCAGCCGTGGGCAGCAGCAGCCCAGGCCGCGG
>NW_011889055.1:30882-32205 GCF_000151845.1 Pteropus vampyrus | reverse complement strand
AAACTCCTCAGGGACCCCTCCTCCTGCACCGGAGGGGACAAAGGAGACAGCTGAATGTGTCAGCTGTCCTTTTATTGTAGGGTCGAAACGACCCCGTAACCGAGAGCCACAGGATGGATTTCCTGGGTCAGGGCGATTGAATCTAAGTCCTCCCCCCGCTAAGCCTCAGAGGGACCGAGGGAGCCAACGAAAGCCAGAGTGGGACATGAACGTCACGGGGTGCTGGCCAGCCACGCAGGGAGGTAATCCACGTGGAACTGGCCGTGGGCTCTACCAGCCGTGGGCAGCAGCAGCCCAGGCCGCGGTGGCCGGGCAGGGTCAGGGACACCACTGCGGAGGACCGCGGAGGCCCAGGAGGACAGCGCCATGAGCGGCACGCGGCCTGCCCCCCGGCCCCCGTTCCCCGCCACCCCCGTCATCGGGAGAGGCGCACGGTTCTCCACGCACCTAGATGCCGTCTGGAGGGGGCAGAGAAGCCAGTCCTCGTGAGGAGAAGAGAAGCCCTGGTGGCAAATTCGAACCTTCAATCGGATTAACCGTTTACCCCAAAAGAACCGGGCCAGCTCGAGGGACGCTTCTGAGAGAGGGGGGGCCCCTTCTGAGAGCGAGGGGGCCCCATCGCCCACTTGGATGCGAAAGCCTTTGCACCTCCTCCCTCCTCCCTGCGGGTGGCACCGGACCTCACGAGCGAGCCACTTAGAGACAACCGAGAAGGCACGTGCTTTGCACATTGAGCCGTAGAACGTAGCAGAGATCGTCGGCCACCTGATTTCGGGCGTCTTCCTTCTTTCTGCATGGCCCTTGGTTCAGGAAAAGGGACCCTCTATCTCACGAATCAGAGGCAAATGCCGGTTAGTCCCAACTGGTCACCGGGCCCCGTTCATTCCCTTGTCACCGGTTGGTTTGGGCACGGGCTCCTGCAGTTCTCCCGGCCCTGAGATATTGGGACATCTACTGGGGGCATCTGGTATTTTCCTCATTAGAAAAGAGAAACAGGGAAGAAAGTCTCTCACCTGAGGCAGGTAAGTCCTGGAACCGTGGCAGGTGACTTGGGACCGAGGGGCCAGTCAGCCGAGGAGGAGCAGACGCACCGTGAGGGCACGCGGGAAGCTAGCCGGACGCTGGCCCCTTGGTGGTGCTGAGGGTCGGCTGACGCCACCACCCGCCTCCATGCTTCTCGTCACGTTTGGGATGAGCACGTGGCCCTCGCAGCGAGCGCATCCCCGATGAGGCAGCGTCCTGCAAACGCGGGAGAGGAAATGGACCGACAGCCCGTGAGCCCTAAAAAGCCACCTGGATCGCTCCCTCCGGGCGGTTTACTCC
>NW_011889055.1:28353-30349 GCF_000151845.1 Pteropus vampyrus | reverse complement strand
AGAGAGAGAGAGAGAGAACCGATTCTTTCAAGGACTGTTCCCATTACAAAAGGTCCCACGACTTCGTAGTCAGCCTGCTGGCCCTGAACCACGCCGTCTCTCCCTTCTGGAACTATGTTCTAAGCGAACTCCGAGGGGTGAGCTGGAGGCTGGGACAGAACATGAGAAATTGTTCCCACGTCAACCCTGCTTCGGTCCGAACGAGCTCAGGTGTAATCTCGTACTACAAGCATTGACAGGGCTCACTGGAAACATTGCCGAATGAAGGTTAAACGCGACGGCCTTAAATAAGAACCAACAAACGTGTACGATCCAATGATTACATCCCGACCTTCAGTGTCGTGTGGGTGTCTCATACGAAGTAGCGGGTGAGGGTACCATCTAACTAATACAGGAACAGTTAGAGTCGCTGCTATCCAATGTCACAAATAAATCCCAACCACCGAGTGGCTTCACCCTACGGACGTTCACGTGTCACTCGTAACCCTGTGGGAATTCACGTCACCCGTTGCATGCATGTGTCCTCCTCCTCGTAGGAACTCGGGACCCGGTTGTATTAGTTATCCATGGCTGCGTAACGAATGACCCCCTAGAAACGTTTATTATGCTGCACAGTTTCAGAGGGCCAGGAATTTGGGAGCGACTTAGCCCGGTGGTTCTGGATAGGGTCCCTCGTAGGTGGGAGTCAGGGTACCAGCGGGAGTCGCCGTCACCCGAAGGTGGCTGGCACTGGAGAGCCTGCTTTCAAGACGGGCCCCCCGCATGGCTGGCAAGTGGATGCCACGGTCGCTAAGAAGCCCGTACTGCGTGGACCTCTCTGTGGGGCCGCTTGAGCGTCCTCACGCCACAGCCTTGGCTGCCCCCCGAGCGAGCGGTCACAGGTAAAGCAGGACGGAAACCAGGCCGTCTTCTAGGACCCGGCCTCCGAAGGGGTGCTCTGTCATTTGCATTAAGCCCTGCTGGGGGCACAGGCGGTCCCGTCCCGCCCGGGAGGTGAGCGCGAGGCTGTGAGTCCCCGCGGGTGGGGATCGCTGCGGCCCACCTCGGGGCTGGCCACCGAGCCGGGACCTTTCTGCCCTGGGTCTTAGCGTTCTCTGCTTGAGGCCGAGGGAGAGGAAAGGGTGCAGAGGAGGCCCGTGCGGGAGGCGTCTAGACCGAGACGAGACGCGACGGACGGCTTGCACCGTCGCCCCCGCGTGTGGGCTCGGCCCGACAGCACCCCTGCCTGCAGAGGTGGTCGTGGAATGTCGTTCCTTGTCAGAAGCCTTGTACAGATCCCCTTGGGGGTGCAGAGTGTTGTTCCCATTTTAGTTGGCGAGAAAGAGATGGCAAATATTGGAGGCTTGGCCGGCCGTGCGGTCACTGTGGCGGCCCCTGGACTGCCACCGTAGCGTGTAAGGCCACAGAGGACATGGGACAGCTGGTGAGTCAGACTTGCTTCAGGGGCCATAGTTTTTGGGGAAAGGGCACGGCCACAGGCAACACCGTGAGTAAGACTTAAAAATACTGAACGAAAGGGGTCTGACGTGAAATAATTCTTCCATGTATGTGAAGTTCAAAAGCACGATGAACGAAGCTATATTGCTTAGGGGTGCGTGTCAAGGCGCAGAAACCATAAAGCGAAACCATAAAGGGCTGATTGTTTAAGGCCAGGGTCTCGGTGGCGTCTGGAGTGGGGGACAGGAGGGTGTAGTCGAGAGGAGACACGCGGGGGACTTCTGGGCTGCCGGCCGTGATCTTATTTCTGCCACGGCGGTGGTTTCGTGGGTGTGCATGTCACGATTTGCCAAGCGAGGTACGTGTCTGCGTTTCATGCACACGAGCGTGTTCTAGCTCTCAGTGAGAGGCTGGCAGAAGGCGTGTGTGCAGAGCCGGGCGCCACGCCGTCCGCCTGCACTAACGAGTCCAAACCCCTCGTCTTTGGTCGACAAGCAGGAACCTTTATTCCTACGTCGTCCTCCTGAGCCGGCTCCTTGTCACTCGGCGCTGGGTGTGT
>NW_011889055.1:25065-28188 GCF_000151845.1 Pteropus vampyrus | reverse complement strand
CCCCCGCATGGCTGGCAAGTGGATGCCACGGTCGCTAAGAAGCCCGTACTGCGTGGACCTCTCTGTGGGGCCGCTTGAGCGTCCTCACGCCACAGCCTTGGCTGCCCCCCGAGCGAGCGGTCACAGGTAAAGCAGGACGGAAACCAGGCCGTCTTCCAGGACCCGGCCTCCGAAGGGGTGCTCTGTCGTTTGCATTAAGCCCTGCTGGTGGCACAGGCGGTCCCGTCCCGCCCGGGAGGTGAGCGCGAGGCTGTGAGTCCCCGCGGGTGGGGATCGCTGCGGCCCACCTCGGGGCTGGCCACCGAGCCGGGACCTTTCTGCCCTGGGTCTTAGCGTTCTCTGCTTGAGGCCGAGGGAGAGGAAAGGGTGCAGAGGAGTCCCGTGCGGGAGGCGTCTAGACCGAGACGAGACGTGACGGACGGCTTGCACCGTCGCCCCCGCGTGTGGGCTCGGCCCGACAGCACCCCTGCCTGCAGAGGTGGTCGCAGAATGTCGTTCCTTGTCAGAAGCCTTGTACAGATCCCCTTGGGGGTGCAGAGTGCTGTTCCCATTTTAGTTGGCGAGAAAGAGACGGCAAATATTGGAGGCTTGGCCGGCCATGCGGTCACTGTGGCGGCCCCTGGACTGCCACCGTAGCGTGTAAGGCCACGGAGGACATGGGACAGCTGGTGAGTCAGACTTGCTTCAGGGGCCATAGTTTTTGGGGAAAGGGCACGGCCACGGGCAACACCGTGAGTAAGACTTAAAAATACTGAACGAAAGGGGTCTGACGCGAAATAATTCTTCCATGTATGTGAAGTTCAAAAGCACGATGAAAGAAACTATATTGCTTAGGGGTGCGTGTCAAGGCGCAGAAACCATAAAGCGAAACCAAGGGCTGACTGTTTAAGGCCAGGGTCTCGGTGGCGTCTGGAGTGGGGGACAGGAGGGTGTAGTCGGAAGGAGACACGCGGGGGACTTCTGGGCTGCCGGCCGTGATCTTATTTCTGCCACGGCGGTGGTTTCGTGGGTGTTCACGTCACACGATTTGCCAAGCGAGGTACGTGTCTGCGTTTCATGCACACGAGCGTGTTCTAGTTCTCAGTGGAGGCTGGCGGAAGGCGTGTGTGCAGAGCCGGGCGCCACGCCGTCCGACTGCGCTGAGTCCAAACCCCTCGTCTTTGGTCGACAAGCAGGAACCTTTATTCCTACGTCGTCCTCCTGAGCCGGCTCCTTGTCACTCGGCGCTGGGTGTGTCCCCGAATCCCCGGGGGCCTCGTACCCCCCCACGCCGTGCCCGAGCCGGGGCGCTCTGCGGACGCTCCCTGCGTGGTGGCACGGTGCCTCCTGGGCGGGGGCCCCTGCTCTCGGCCGTGTCGCGATCCCTGCACAGCGTTCCCCTGAGTCACACACCTCATCCCCACATTCATGCAAATGGACAAGCCGGGCATTTTTTTTTTTTAAATTGCATTGGCCTTGACGTTAGGTTTCCTTTGAGTCAAAGAGCGAGGTCCCACGCGACGCGTTATCTCATCGGCCACATATTCCCGCCCCCCGCTCGCCCGCTGCTGCACGGAAACACCTCACGACTGCCTTTCGATGTGCTCATTTCCTTACTTTAAGCCGAGTGCCGGGTCTTGGCTCGTCACGGCCAGTCCCATCATGCGTCCTTTCTCCCCGGCCTGCAGCCTGGGCCACCCGTCCGCAGTGGAGAAGGGCCTGTTCCAGCTCCCTTTGTTTCTGGGTCACTATCTCCAGCGAACAGCCTTCCACCCTCCGCCGACTCATCTCCATCAGTGGTCCCCAGAGAACCTTATCAATCGCTACATAAAGGCAGCCTGTGCCTCTTATCCTCAGTCTTTATTTACCCTTCCGAATTTCTCCAGCAACTGCGGAATATTCTGGATCGACTTCCGCTCGGAGGAAGCACTGAATTTCTTCCCAATAGGGTCACGTGAACGTTTAATAATGTGTTCCTTGGAAGGTAATCTTCACTTCCGTTAAAGACGGGGTGCCCATCTGCCCTGGACAGTCCTGCCCCTTTTTACTTTAAAAACAAAGAAGGGTCAGTCTGGGTGGTGAGTTTAATGGGGACCTTATGAAACATGAAGGTCCATGCAGAAGAGCGAGAAGGTGGCTAGAGGGAGAGGCAGGAGACCTGGGCCAGCCGTGCGGGGTCGATAATGACGCATCCTCACCTCGAGGTGCGGTCCCCAAAACCAGCGGGACGGCCGTCACCCGGAAGCCTGCGGCCCTCAGAAATGCAGATTCTCAGGCCGCACCCCGGACCCGCAGACCCAGAATTGGCGTCTCAACCAGCCTCGTGGGCGGTTCGGATGCAAGTTACAGCTCTCGGAGGCGCCGTCCTACACCGGGCCGCACTTTCTCCGTGAAATAAAAACTGTGTGGCCTCCACGCAGCGGGATAAATAATAATCCGTGCACTGCACTTGGTAACACACCGGGGAACAAGAGAGAAGTATGTTAAAAACATGTCGCTGCCTGGCAGGTGACTTGCTTATTTTTTTTTTTTTTTTAGTGGATGAATGGGATACAGTAAAAGCCCCACGGACATCCTTTGGCTGTCACCCCTAAGGAAGGAACCTGGTAAGATAAAGAGCTGTCATTGGGGGAGGGCACCTCTCACGACAGGGGACGCGCCGGTGCTTGTGGGAGCTGGACGCGGTGTTCCCTGTCCACGGCGATAGGGGCTGGCGGGCCACCAACAGCACCCAACACATATTCTGCTAAACACGGTGCATCCTCTCTGTCTGCGGTTAGCGTCAGAAACATTGACGAATTATTCTTCGGTAACGGTCACCGTTACCTGCGTCAATGCTGTTACAGCACTTTCACGGATGGGCCTGCCATCTCTCGTCGTCTTTGATTTCGTGTCACCAGAGTAGGAGCGAATCCTGCGGAACAGGCAAACTGCTCTCTGAAAGTCTGGCATTTCCTTGAAATCATGTGTTTTATCTCGAAAAATCAAACGCATTTCATCTTCTCCTGAATAAAAAAAAGAAGAAGAAAGAAATGTACTCGTTTTAAAAATCCGGATGCTGGCGTGATTTAGAAAAGACTTAAGTGGTTTATTTATGATTACGTAGAATTGTTCACCAAACATTCCGACTGGCATAAATGCCCA
>NW_011889055.1:22052-22365 GCF_000151845.1 Pteropus vampyrus | reverse complement strand
ATGGGGACCTTATGAAACATGAAGGTCCATGCAGAAGAGCGAGAAGGTGGCTAGAGGGAGAGGCAGGAGACCTGGGCCAGCCGTGCGGGGTCGATAATGACGCATCCTCACCTCGAGGTGCGGTCCCCAAAACCAGCGGGACGGCCGTCACCCGGAAGCCTGCGGCCCTCAGAAATGCAGATTCTCAGGCCGCAGCCCGGACCCGCAGACCCAGAATCGGCGTCTCAACCAGCCTCGTGGGCGGTTCGGATGCAAGTTACAGCTCTCGGAGGCGCCGTCCTACACCGGGCCGCACTTTCTCCGTGAAATAAAA
>NW_011889055.1:18942-22002 GCF_000151845.1 Pteropus vampyrus | reverse complement strand
ATATACCAAGATCACATTTACCCACTCAGAAAAAAAAAAAAAAAACAACCAGTATTATGCACAGGTTTCCGGTAACGGCATAAAAGAGACGGGCACTTTTGTTGACTTGAGGGGGGCACGCTTCTCGCCCCGAAGCCTAAGCAGCATGCGCAGCGTGACAGTTACAGCTGCGGCTGCATATTTCGGTCCCCTCCAAATGCATGTGTTGAGATCCTAACACCCAGTGAGATGGTGTCAGGAAGTGCGGCCTTTGGGAAGTGACGATGAGGTGGGGGGAGAGGGACCACGAAGGGGACCGGTGCCCTCATAGGAGACCGCAGAGAGCTCCCTCATGCCTTCTGCTGTGTGGGGACACCGTGAGAAGCCGGCTGGCCGTGAACCAGGAGGTGAGCCCTCGCCAGACCCCGAAGGTGCCGGCACCTGGATCTCCGACTTCTGGCCCCCAGGACTCTGAGAAGTGAATTCCCGTGGTCTGTAGGCCACCATCTCTGGTCGTCTGTTATTGCAGCCCGAAGGGACTCAGGTGGTGACCCGTCTGGTACCAGGTGGTATCTTCAGACAGGTGAGCCTGTAGTCTGTACTTGCCTCCGGCCGAGCACTGGGGTCTCCCTTCTGGAAGGCCAGACCTGGAGCGGAGCCCAAGGCGACTTCTCTCGCCAGACACGGGACGTAAAGGTGACCCACTCCAGAAAAGTCCAGATGCTGAAGCCAGAGAGACGCGGGCAGCGGAGAGCCACAGGGGCCAGCGGAAGGAGCCGGAAGCTTAAGCGGTCGGGGCAGCAAGGCGAGAGGCTTCGGTGAGGAGTGGGCGGGCCACCGTGCGGGTGGCCGAGCGGTCTGCCAACAGCACGACAGCAAGGAGGGCCCAGGGAGTGGCGAGGACCAGAGCCGGCACAAGGCCACTCAGGCTGGCCGGGAGCACATCCTGCCTGTGAGACCCCCGCCTCGTTTTGACAGCTGAGGACACACGAGATGGACGTGTCTGCCTGTTTGATAGGTAGGGTTAGCCATCCACGGGACGAAGGACCAGCTGCCCGGCCAGTGCAATTTTAGGGGCTTCATCAGCCGTTACTGGAATTCTAACGCAATGCCGGACCACGACCCCTGGGCTACAGCCTGGCGTCCCCTCCTCGTGCTGGTCGGTAAGTGGCTAGCTGAATGGCACCACCGTGACGCAGTGATTCTGGCCTTTGGGATACCCCAAAGAAGGAGAAAACCCCGAAGCTCCTGGGTTTCATCCTGTTAGTCAGTCTGCAGCCTGAGCAGTCGGGGGCAGGGGGGGTGCCCCGTTGACGCAGGGAGCTTAGCCTGGGGTCTCTTCAGGGAGCGGTGGGCTGGGCAGGGGGGCAGGGCAGCAGGGAGCTTAGCCTGGGGTCTCTTCAGGGAGCGGTGGGCTGGGCGGGGGGGCAGGGCGGGTGGATTTACAAGGAGTTTATTTTTTTTTCCATCGCAATGGACAGAACGCAAGTGGACGGGCTTAGAAAGAAGATCTCAGCTCAGGGAACTGGGGAGCTCAGGGGTGCTTGGCTCAGGCCGCTGAGAGGGGACATCGCCAGGCTCCCAGCCCACCTCTCTGGGCTTTCTCCACGTTGCCACACCCTTGGCGGTGAGTCCAGGCGTCCCAGGGTTTGAAGCCCCCTTGGGTGCGGGGCTGTGGCCCGTATCATTCTAATCCATGTTACCGACAGGAGCCCCGTTACCTGGCCTCAGCTTTTGGTCTGTCTCCAAATAAGGTGACAGAGATGACAGCAAAATGTCTCTCGAGGACGACAGACGAAAAGCAGCCCCCGAGGCGAGCTGCCACAGTGAAACGTGTCCCCGGGGAGAGGACGGCCAGCTGCGTGCCAACCGCATCCTGCGCCTTTGCAAAGGAGAGACTCGGGCGGGTCTGGGTGTTCGCCGATGCTCCTTATTCAGCCCTGACGACCCTGTACGGTGGCTGCTTCTCCCTACACCTTTCAGACGAGACCTGGAAGTGTGCGGGCCCCGGCCTGGGGTTCGAGCTCAGCTCCGCCCTGCTCCACGGAGGGCTGAGGACGAGCGTGTGTGCCCTTGGAGGACCGAGGTTCCAGAAAAGTTCTGCAAAGCCGATCTGACTGCCCGGGACAGAATTCCATCTCGCTGGCCCAGGACTCCCCGGGGAAGTCGGTTGGCAGTGATTTGTGCTTCTGTCGACGTAAGGAGCCACATCCCATCTTTGCCCCCCAACGTGAGAGCCACAGAGGGGGTGACACGGGGGCAGAAGGGGCCGAGGATGCTTGCCGGACACAGTGATTCTGACGGGAGACTGCCCACGACGGATGCCAGGCCACCGCCATGGGGCAGCCGCTTCCTCCGCGTCTCCAAACTTTCGTCTTGGTTTTCCTACATTTTTTTTTTTTGTCTACATTTTTTTTTTTTCCAATACAGATTAGACTCCATCTTTACCTTTAACCTTTCAACTTTGACCCGTTCACTTTCCCTAGGGTGTTTTTTTCATTTAAACTTAGACCATCTGAGCGTTGTAACGTCTTCCCATCGACTTCCTTTTATTTCAAACCACCTCTGTTTCTGTCTTTTTAGAAACCTCGGCCTTGTTCGATGGGGATCTTAGTAAAAGAATCATTGTTTCTCAGTATCCAGTCTTTTCTCTCCCACGTCACACGTGAGCATCTTATTATTCGCGCGAAGCTTTTAACAGATGTATTTAAATGCAGACGCGTATCAGACACAAAGTAAAGACCCCGCCTCCCCGATCCCATACCCTGTGCACTGTCGGGTGGTTGTTTTTTCTGTAACCAAAAAGTCATGTAAACGGATTCGCACTCACGTACTCGATTTTCTTTTGAGTGAAAACGAGATCGCGGCCTCCTGGACATGCGGCCGCCGCTTCTGCGTCTCCACCTTCCCGATCGTTCTCTCGTGAAGTCTCGTTTGTTTTCTTACCCTCCGCCTCGGAGCCCAGGTGGGGGACAAACGTCGCTCTCGCGGTCGATCCTGGCATGCACGTCTGAACGATTTACACAGAGGGGTCACGTTCTGCTGGGTTTTGTCCCCCGACCCCACGGCTCCCTTCTGTTT
>NW_011889055.1:14332-18892 GCF_000151845.1 Pteropus vampyrus | reverse complement strand
AGATTAGACTCCATCTTTACCTTTAACCTTTCAACTTTGACCCGTTCACTTTCCCTAGGGTGTTTTTTTCATTTAAACTTAGACCATCTGAGCGTTGTAACGTCTTCCCATCGACTTCCTTTTATTTCAAACCACCTCTGTTTCTGTCTTTTTAGAAACCTCGGCCTTGTTCGATGGGGATCTTAGTAAAAGAATCATTGCTCCTCAGTATCCAGTCTTTTCTCTCCCACGTCACACGTGAGCATCTCATTATTCGCGCGAAGCTTTTAACAGATGTATTTAAATGCAGACGAGTATCAGACACAAAGTAAAGACCCCGCCTCCCCGATCCCATACCCTGTGCACTGTCGGGTGGTTGTTTTTTCTGTAACCAAAAAGTCATGTAAACGGATTCGCACTCACGTACTCGATTTTCTTTTGAGTGAAAACGAGATCGCGGCCTCCTGGACATGCGGCCGCCGCTTCTGCGTCTCCACCTTCCCGATCGTTCTCTCGTGAAGTCTGGTTTGTTTTCTTACCCTCCGCCTCGGAGCCCAGGTGGGGGACAAACGTCGCTCTCGCGGTCGATCCTGGCATGCACGTCTGAACGATTTACACAGAGGGGTCACGTTCTGCTGGGTTTTGTCCCCCGACCCCACGGCTCCCTTCTGTTTGGACGGCCAGACGTGGAACATCCGAGCTTCTCCAGCGGAGATCGCGGTCCGTACCAGGGACCCAGAAGGCTATTAGCTCGGCCGATCTCCCCTACGGTGGGGACGTAAGAAGTCCCCAAGCCCGGGGCAGAGCTGCGGGCAGAGAAGCGGGCGTGAGGGGCCGCCTTGCGAGCTGCCTGCTCACCTTCGGGGTGCCCCGTAGCCTTCACGCTTCAAACCTCTGTCACCGAAGAGAGAAGGTCTAGTTTGGGAAACTCTTTGGGTTGGGTCGATGATGCTGGCAACCCTGGGGGGCGGGGGGTGCAGGAAAGGGGTCTTCTGGAGACGGGCCTGCTCACTCCCGCGGGATGAGATGCACTAGACTTTTAGCCAAGCCTCAGCCCGGGGAAGATGTGAGTGAGTCGGCCGCGTGGCCTGGGTTACTGACGGCTGGGTGTCCCCCTAGGAGACGGGGTGGGTCCCAGGCAGCACCCGCCCGCACACCCCGCTCTACTTCACTTAGTGACTGCCACCGTAACTCCCGCGGCGATGGCTTCGGGGCGGCGAAGGCTGGGGTGGGGCCCAGGGGGTGCTGAGGGCCTGGGCAGGCATGCTCCCGTCTGGGTTGGGGGGGTGGGGCGGCTAAAAATACTACCTACGTGACATATTTGCTCTGATCTTGTTAATGCCCTAGAGAGATTGCCAAGAGTCACCAGCAGCAAGCCTGTGATTAAACCATAATAACCGCTTTCGTGTTTATGAATTTCGTCCTCAACATCAGGGAGGGGGTATTTTTAGGCCGGAGCTTGGCGCTCACACACCCCGATGCAGGAGCGTGCATTTGAGCAAGTCTGTCTCCTTCAGATTTACCTCCCGGGACACAGCAATGAGGCCGGGAGGGCTCCGTCCCCCAGAGTCACGTCGGGGTTCTCAGGTGCAGCCAGGCCCACACCCCTGTCTCCAATCATGGAAGCTTTGTGGACGTCTCTGCTATTCTGTCCTTCCAGCCTTCTAGGGCTATTCATTCATTCATTCACTCATTCACTCATTCACTCATTCACTCATCTGTTCATCAGCCAATTCATTTAACACGAATGCGTCGAGTGCTAACTATGTGCCGGGCACTGGGATAAGGCAGGGGGTCAACGGACAAGGTCCCTACTGTCGTGGACTTTATATTCTAGTGGGGCTTGCCAGCTGGGGAAATAGGCAATCCATCCATCCATCCATCCATCCACCCATCCATCCATCCATCCGTTCATCTGTTCATTCGCTGAATAGGAAGTATTACGAAGCAAATACACGGATAGAATGCTGTGTAGTATCTGGGGCCACTTTAGATTGGGGAGGGGGGCAAGGAGGTAATCTGTGAGCTGGGAAGAAGCCAGCCGTGTGACGCGCCAACTCTCTGCTTCTGCCGTGCCGGCCCAGACCCCCACCCCTGCCCTCCTTCCCTCCGTCCTCCCCGAGCCCAGCCCCAGAAAGACGGCTCCCCGAGTCTGCCAACCTGTCTCAGCCGAAACATGACACCCCCAGTTATCGCAAACAGCATTGCTCATTCTTCACGTCCCGTTTGTTCTGGAGCAGAAGAGGGGTGTGGGGGCCCCGATGCCTAGGGCTCTGCCCCCTCACCCTGAGGCTCCCGCCATGGGGTCACACCTTGTCCTCCCTCCCATGGCCGTTGCTCGCCAGCTTCTCAGACCCCGACTCCACTCACTTGGGACCCGGTGGGTTTCCAGCCGACACTGACAGCCGCCTGTGCCTCTGGCTTGCAGGACGGCTTACGAGTTCTCTGGCCTCGACCCCTTTCCCTTCCAGCCCTTCCCGGCCGCAGCCTCGGCCCGCACGAGCGGCACATTAAGACTCTTGACCCTCAACGTTCTGCTCGCAACGCCGAAAAGCCAGGTTCCCTCCAGTCTATTTCTCAGGGTGGCACCCCAAGTGGGAGAGCTGCTACCTCCTCCGCAGAGCATCACGAGCGACAGCGTGTGCCCCAGCTGAGGCGGTCTTCAGACGGTGGTGCCGGGGCCGGTACATCACACGGCACACGGGCAGACATCCAGGCGTGGCCTCCGTTTACGCAGCCCCATCTCGTGGCGGTCCCTTACCGTCTGTCCCTCCGCCCCACCCAGAACGCCCCGTCCGCTCAGCCCCTTCCGGCTTCGCCTCCTCACCCCAAGCTCGTTTTCTTCTCTGCCCGGATTCCGATCCGTAGCTTTAAGAGAGGCCCACGTGGGGAGACTCCGTGTGTCCTGTGCCTTCATCCATTGCCCCCGCCAGCAGGTCACACAAAGAACCCTCCCATCCCTGGAGAGCGGGGTGGGAGAGTACAGACGCTTCTCCTGTGACTTGTCCTTGTCACGCCTCGAACGCCCATCACCTCCCGCCTGTCCAGACTTTGTCCCCGTTTCTCCCACAGCAGTTGGTTCCCCGCGCAGTGACCTCCAGCAGCCCCTCCCGCTCCGCTGGCTCCGGGCTGGTGCCTCTCAGCCCCTTCTCGGCTCGGGCCCCCCGAAGGGGTGGTTGTCACGGTGATCACTCCCCTCGTCCCTCTCGGCCTCTGTCTTTCTACCACACCTGTCAAGCCAGACTCCCTCCGGATCTCCCCATCAGCCATTTCTGCATTTTCACCTGGAGAATGCCACACAGTCTGTGGACTGGGGGATGCATGGGCGCTTCTGGGGTGGCAGACGCCGGGCCCACAGAGCCGCTCACCTTGCCCTTTACTTGTCTGTGACCAGTCCCTCCTGTCCCCCACAAACCACGCCTGCCGTGCCTGAAGCCGGGTCACGTTTGGACCTTCCAGTGATGAGAACAAGCTATTCTGCCCCTGCCTTGCGCGTGTGTGTTTGTTTAATCTGAATCGGGGTTCTTCCACGGGACATCAAAAGGCTCCTGACAAACAGAGGTAAAGACCCCACGTTCAGAGAAAGTCCTGAGGGAAAAGCAGGGAAAAAGCCGCTTTCGAGTGGACGGTACATCGGGAGGAGCTGTTGATTCACCTTGGGGTTCAACCTCTGCGAATTCTGAGGACAAATACGGTCGTCTGGGAGGCACAGGCGGATCTCGCAGAGAATATTCTGGAAGACCACTGACAGGACCTGTTCTGCCATAGCTCCGCACCCTCCTCGGGCAAAGAGAACCGCCTGCGGTTTGAAACGGACAATCAGGCGGGCTAACAGCTGCAGCCGGAGGGCCCCAGTTCTTGGCAAAATGATCCTGACACAAAAGCATTTCTTTGTGGAAGATTATGTATTCATCGAGCTCATGCGAAACAAAATATGATTTGCATCTTAACTTCCTGTAACGAGCTCCAGTTCTGCGGATTTCATAATGTCTGATTTCCTCGGACCAGATTGGCGGGGCGCGTGCTTTACCAAACAGTTTAAATTCAAGCGCAGGTTTTTCTTATTTTAAACAGCAGCAGCTGCTCGGCACGATAATTATTGTATTTCATCAAAATAAACTCACCGAGTTGCTTCTACTTGTTCCTCGGAGCTGCTCTGCTGGGGGCTGGGGACCTTGGAGCTGTCAAAGAAGGGGCGAAATTTGGGTCTGAGGACGACAGGCGTCGAGTGTCTGGGTCGGGAGGAGGATAGGTGGACAATCCCAGGGACGGAGGCTGGAAACCAGGCGCGAGCCAGAGGCGGACTCGGTCAGACGCTTCCTCCTCCATACCTGCTGGGTGGCCCTCGGCGACGCCCAGAAAGAGTGAATCTCTGGGAAGGGCATGGGGAGGGCCGGAGGAAAGCACTGGGTACCGACGCCGCTCTGGGCGCTGCTGTGGGGTGTCCTGGACTTCCGTGGCGGCCCGCGTGATGGGGTGTTCAGGACACGTCGCCCCTGCTTACAACTCCGCCTCCAGGGGTCTCTCATTCCTGTGGCCTCACCCTGGGCTCCCGTCGGACTCACTGGACAGCTTTTAGAA
>NW_011889055.1:11980-14282 GCF_000151845.1 Pteropus vampyrus | reverse complement strand
CCTCGGACCAGATTGGCGGGGCGCGTGCTTTACCAAACAGCTTAAATTCAAGCCCAGGTTTTTCTTATTTTAAACAGCAGCAGCTGCTCGGCACGATAATTATTGTATTTCATCAAAATAAACTCACCGAGTTGCTTCTACTTGTTCCTCGGAGCTGCTCTGCTGGGGGCTGGGGACCTTGGAACTGTCAAAGAAGGAGCGAAATTTGGGTCTGAGGACGACAGGCGTCGAGTGTCTGGGTCGGGAGGAGGATAGGTGGACAATCCCAGGGACGGAGGCTGGAAACCAGGCGCGAGCCAGAGGCGGACTCGGTCAGACGCTTCCTCCTCAATACCTGCTGGGTGGCCCTCGGCGACGCCCAGGGAGTGTGAATCTCTGGGAAGGGCATGGGGAGGGCCGGAGGAAAGCACCGGGTACCGACGCCGCTCTGGGCGCTGCTGTGGGGCGTCCTGGACTTCCGTGGCGGCCCGAGTGATGGGGTGTTCAGGACACGTCGCCCCTGCTTACAACTCCGCCTCCAGGGGTCTCTCATTCCTGTGGCCTCACCCTGGGCTCCCGTCGGACTCACTGGACAGCTTTTAGAAGAATCCCCGATGGCCCAGGCTGCACCCCACACCCTGGACATCAGAGCTGGAGGCGGTGGGACCCAGATGTCCGTGTCGGTTTAGAGCAAAGCCCCCCGCTGATTCCGACGTCCAGTGCTTTAGACCTTGAACCAAAGGCCCGCTTCGGACCCCAGCCCGGGAGGCCCTGCCGGGTCTCAGGCCCCCTCTTCGCCAGGTTATGTCTCTGGGTCTGTGTGGACTCACGGACTTCCCACCTGAGAAGGTCAGACTCTCCGGGTCCCAGGAGACGCCCTGTGCTCTGGCCTCTGCCTGCCCTCCGGGTCTCCGGGCCTCTGGGCCTCTGGACCTCTGGGCCTCCGGGCCTCTGGGCCGCCCGCCGCCCGCCGCCCGCTTCTGTTCTTTCCTACCCCTTCGCTCTGCTCTCCTTCCTCGACCCGTGCCCCTGTGGTCCCCCTCCCATCCCACCCCGTCCCCAGCTCCGCGCCAGGTCCCGCTCCTCACTCCGGCCTCTGAGAAGCCCCGGTGACAGGCCGCCTCCAGCCCTCGACTTGCCAGGTCGGCACGGCAGCGTTTCCCGGGCAGCAGCCACCGCGCGAGGCCACCTCGCGTGTCTGCTCGCTCCGCCTCTCCGTCCTGGAAGGGAGAGACCGGAGACGTCCCAGCTCTTCTTCCCTGCCGTGTCCCCAGGGGGTGGGCACGGGACAGCTGTCCAGTAGCATCTGTTGGAAGAAACGCTGAGTGCATAGCAGGCCACTCAGCAAATACTGGCTGAATGAGTGAATGCGTGAATGAATGAATGAATGAATGCTCTCATGTGGCCCTTCAAACAACAGGCGTCGTTAGCACCATCGTACAGATAATTCGTCAGGGTCACAGGTTGAATAACTTTTCCGAGGTTACAAATAATGGCACAGGTTCACGAACTTTGCCACTGGAGGAGGAGTGAGTCATCGGGGCACGGGAGAGCAGACACTCTTTTCACAGACTGCGGATTCTGGGGGGGACTCTGCCGTCACAGGAACGGGCAACTCCTTCGCTAAGTGCCAAGGACTCGTAATTAGATTTCATCGTGCGCTTCTGAAGGGACTTTTAAAGCCGCGTCTGTAGACACCTCCGCTGCAGCCTGACCTTCCGCCCCCCCAGAGGGTGGTGGGAGGGTAATCACAATCCCTTGGAAAGCAAGGGAGAACCTCGTTATTTTGGGGTGACGTGCTCCCGGCATGCCCGCAGGAGCTGGGGGCTGGGGAACGGTGCCCGTCTCCGAGCGGGGACTTCCCTACTGTTGACTCACAGCAATTGTCACCTGGCCTCTACGGAGCGGTGCACCCCACACTGAAACCAGAAATGGCGTGAGTCATCCAGGGAGGGTGTCGGCAGCCACTCGCCAGCGGGGCAGGGCTGACAAGGGACGCGGCTCTTGGCTTCCTTGGCACGGCTGGTCTGGGAGACTCGTCGGTGTGAGAAACTAAGATGCCTTGTGCATTTGGACTTAAAAATAATAACCGCGAAAGGCTGGTTTGTTCGTCTGGGTGGGCTGCCACAGCCCAATGCCACGGCCTGGGCGGGGGCCGAAACAGCAGGCAGTTACCTGTGTATAGTTCTGGAGGCTGACAGTCCAAGGTCAAGGCGTCTGTGTCTGCCACTCCCCACATCTGTGCCCGACTGTCTCTTCTTATCAAGACGCCTGTCAGATTGGGTCGGGCCCACCCTCACGGCCTTATTTTAACTGAATCGCC
>NW_011889055.1:8697-10490 GCF_000151845.1 Pteropus vampyrus | reverse complement strand
CTCTGCGGAATCCGAGCACGCGAGGCCTTGGGTCATTTTCTGGATACTCGGGGAGACGGGCTCGGGGAGGCCACAGCCTCTGAGGGTGTGCACACGGGCGACGAGTAGACCAGGACGACCGAAGGGGAGTGGTCCCGTCCTCCCCACGGAGGCTCCGGCCCCCAGCCGTCCTCCATACTGCTCATGCTGGCCCTTCTCCGCCTGCCAAAATTCGACAACTCTTTCTCAGTCTAAATTTTAGAGATCGTCTGTTTTTATGAAGCGTCCCTCGTTCTCAGAATTAACTTCTTTCTCACCTGCGCTGTTAGGCGAAGGAGTGACACGGGTCAGACGCTGGTTTCCGTGGAGACGGACCACGGAAGCCCTCCTCCAAGAGCTCCCCTCTGCCACCCGGCGATGAGCCGTGTTGCCGTCCCAGCGGTCACTGTCACCCTCATCTCGTCAGCCCCCCGTGTCATTACTGCGTACCTGGCAGCAGGGCTTCCTCACTCAGTGTGCGGCCGGGCCCCGTGGCCCACGGAGCCAGTATCGTGCCCGCCACGTGTCCGACACGCAGCTCACCTCGGCTGAGTTTGGGATTCGTCCGTGTTGTCATAGGGACTAATTCTAAAGAAGCCTGGGCGGGTGACGTTTACGACAGAAACGCCTGAATCCAAGGGGACCCCATAGGGCGTAGATGGTTCCCGCTTGCCTGATGCCTGTCTCCCAAACTCATGCAGACAGACCCGCGGGTCTAACCCGGGGCACAGCGGTGACTCGCAGTGTTCGGCACACGGGAAGCGTTTGCAGGAGCTGGGTCATGGCGAGGCATGTTAGACGTCGAAAAACGGCCACGAGTTCTTCCTCTGTCATCGAGAGGGGGTGTCCCTTGCTTTGCCCCTTGCATCTGGGCAGGTCACGACCCCCTTCGCTAGAGAGCCACGTCACGTAAGTCCCAAGCCAGAACCTCGAGAGGTTTCCCCCCTTTGCCTTTGCTTCCTTGGGCCCGGCTGCCAACTGAATATGCCTGGGCCACACTGTTGGGTGACGAGAGACCGCGGACCCCACCACCGCCCCAGATGGCGGCCGGATCCTGAAGCAGAGCTGCCTGATGACTTGGCAGCTGACTGTGCCTAGCCGTTCCTAATCTAAACTGCCACCTCATGCATGAATCGTGAGCCACAAAGGACGAGGGGCTGTTTCAAGTCATTATGTTTTGGGGTAGTTTGTCTCAAACAGAAGCTAATGAATACATGAAGTAACCTAGAGATTAGTGACAGCGGGGGCCGGGGCGGGGCGGGTCACTGCCATCTGAGGCTGTAGGGACAAAGGGAGGACCTGACATAACCAGAGCACACAAAAGGTGAGGGATAAGGGCCAGGGTGACCCGTGGTGGCTCGTGGGGGCTGGAGGAGACGCAGTCGGGGTAAGCAGAGGCGGGGGGAGCACCCGGCTTCCGCCTTCCCTCTGCCCTCCCGTCTCCCCCCTGGGCCTGTCGTCAGCTGAGCTCAGCTGACAGCCAGCCGGGACAGGAGCCTGCAGACACAGGCTCCGGGAGTCAGGCTTCGCGCCACGCAGGGCCAAGCAGGGCAGGGGCTGGGACTGGAGCTGAGTGCAGACGGCCGTCGCCCTTGGCATCCTTCGGGATTGGACTTTCGAGCGTTGCATGCTCAGATTTCTATTTTATCCCCTAGTCAGGAATTCGGCCCGAACTGAAAATGAATTCTAGCTCTTGGAAAGCTGTGAATGCAAGTGTCTCAACTTTTGACAAAACAGTCCATCAAACCGCGTTAGCCTATTTATAAAATGCTGCA
>NW_011889055.1:5480-7382 GCF_000151845.1 Pteropus vampyrus | reverse complement strand
TGTTCCCTTATGTGAATTGCCTTGCTCATTTTTCTATTCCGTTCTGTGTGTGCTATTAGTTGGTAAGAAACTCTTTGAATATTAATAATTGCTAATCTTTATCCGTATGTTTGCAGAGGTTCTGCTGGGGACAGAGAAATGTTCCCTCTCAGAGTGCTTCTGGCTGGTGGGATAAATAATGACGTAAAGGTACACTAACAGGAGAAAATTGAGTTCGGTGCGTGCGCACGGGGGATTCACACAAGCGTGGAAATTCCAGAGATGGTGTGGGCAAAACGAGGTACCATGTCCGCCTGGGCATCCGGGGCCCCGGACTTCGAGGGGAGCTTACGAAGCGGGGGAAGGCGTCAGCCGTGCAGGTGGGGACCGGACTGAACGCGTGTGACTGCGCGTGGCACCGAGCCCCTCTGGGGATCTCGGCCAGGGACCCAGGACGTGCAGGGCCCGGCCACGTGCTGTCCGTCAGGGAGGCTACACGGATGCGGGGACGGTGTGGCCTCTCAGCGACCGTCAGCACAAGCTGAAGGTGAGGACAGTGCGGTGTGGATGGAGGACGGTGCGGTGTGGACGGGGAGGACGGTGCAGTGTGGACGGGGAGGACGGTGCGGTGTGGACGGGGAGGATGGTGCCGTGTGGATGGGGAGGACGGTGCCGTGTGGACGGGGAGCACGGTGCGGTGTGGACGGGGAGCACGGTGCGGTGTGGACGGGGAGGACCGCGCAGTACGGCATCAGGGAGAGAGCGCGTTCACGTAACTTTCGTCACGCTGTGCCGTGTGGCTGTCGCGTTCATTGGTTGTCATTGTCGTTCATTGTTCATTGTCGTCCGTCTCTTACTGTGTTAAACTCCGTCCCAGGGGCGTGTGTGCAGAGGGTGACATGGCCCGTGGCAGGCTCGGCACTGTGCGTGGTTTCGGGCGTCCCCCGGGGCCCGGGAGTGTCCGCATGGGTGAGGGGGACTGCCATAGTGCATAAACTAATCCCCCGAGGGGTGTGTGTGTGTCGGAGGTGGCCTGGGGTGAGGCTGATGGCTGGTGGCACTCAGAATCCCAATGTCCCCTTTATAGTTTGTTTCTCTTAAAACAGGAGTTAGTTTGACGACTGGACTGTGGCCAGCGAGAGGTGGGGTCACTTCAGTCGCCCATCGGCGGAGACATGATCTTGCCTGTGACCTCAGTTGTCATGATCTCCCCCCACCACTCACCCAGGGCCAAGGGAGAGCGACCGCCGGACTTAACGAGAGCCCTTTAAAACTGTCCCTTTGGCTTCGGCCCCAGAAGCTGCTGGAAGGAAGTTAATAAATGAACCCTAAGGCCACGCCTTCCACTGGAACCGGTAGCCTGCCGGAGTAATTATCATCTGCACGTTTGGGGGTGCCCCCAGAGCAGGCTTAAGGTCACAAACACCCGTGACAGAGAACCCCATGGACCAGTGAGGCCTTGCCTTTTCCGGCCTACAAACCTTCCTCGTCCACCTGCCGCCGGCTCCCACAGGGACGAAAGCTCCCTGCTCACTTCCTAAGCTTGAACGCGGCCCCCGGGGGCCTCCCCCAGGCGCGCCCCTCACTGCCATTCCGGGTCCTCCCTTCCTCTCTCAGAGCAGAGCCTCAGCCCAGGCTGCACAATAGAGTTTCCTGGGCGTGGAGAAGACCCCCCCCCCAACTCCAGGATCTGCAGACTCAGAGCTGGTTCGTGGGGCGCAGGGCCCAGGCAGCAGGGTTTTGGGGCTCCTTGGAGGATTCACACGTACAGCCAGGGCTGAGAATGGCCCGTCTCCACGGCACCAAACGCGTGCTCTCAGACTCCCCGTCTCTGTTGGTCCCGCCTTTCCGAAAGTCTGATCCTCTAGAACATTCCGTGACGATGGACAAGTTCACGGCAGGACTCGGATTGGGGTGAGGCGG
>NW_011889055.1:2188-4695 GCF_000151845.1 Pteropus vampyrus | reverse complement strand
AAAGGTCCCTCGTCATCAGGGAGATGCAAATCGAAGCCGCCGTGAGATGCCACCTCGCACCTGCTCGGGGCTAGCGTCAAAACATCGAAAGACAGCGAGTGCCGGTGAGGACCTGGAGAAACCACAACACCGCCGCGCGTCCAGAAAACAGTACGGAGGGCCCCCCACAATGAGAGGCAGGGTTACCGCACGATGCAGCAATCCCATCTCTGTCCATCCCAAAGAACGGAATCAGGATCTCGAAGCTGCGTTTCCAGCCCACGCTCTCTGCGGCGCGGGTCACAGCAGCCACGTGTCCGTCAGTGGAGGGGGGGAGAAAGGGCAGGCGGTCAGTCCGCACGACGGAATGTTGCTCGGCAGGAAAGGAAACGGAGTTGGGAGACGCGTGACCGTGTGGGTCGGCCCGGAGGGCGTTCTCCTGAGTGAGGTCAGTGCCACAGGAGTGCACTCCCACGAGGGAGGTAAACTAGTCCGACTCATGGAAGCGGGGAATAGAGCTGAGGTTGCGGGGGGCTGGGGGAGGCTGGGGGGCGTGGTCAAGGGCACGGGGCGGGGGCGGTTTCATTCGGCGAGGTGGGTGCGTCCCAGGACCCGCCGTGTGCCCGGCAGCCGTGGGTCAGAGCGCTGCATCGTGCGCTTAGACACCCTCTGGGAGGATGCGTCTCACATCGAGTGTTTCAACCACAATGAGATAAAGAAAGAACGAATTGCCCGTGTATAGTTTACAGCGAGCAGTGTTTTATGTTGTATTATCGCTTGCAGATTGCGACGCCCGTTCTTTGTATCAGTAAAGCGCATGATCGGTGTAGGACGTGTCTGAGTTTTCCCGTAGGGCTGGTGCGTGAAGCATCATCGGCTCAGTCGCTGCTGGTCTGGCTCCAGCTTGGGACGTGGGCTTCCTCCGCCTGGGACTTTGCCACAGTGCAGAGGGGCGCTCACGGGGAGGCACCCTCCTGGGAGCTGGCCACGCGCATGTCCCCCCCGCCCCCGCACACTTCCATCCAGATCACCAGACGGGACGTGGGACTCAGCACAGAGATGGTGGGGTCCAGGCACTTGTCTTCAGACGAAACCTTTTATTCCCTCTAGGAAATGCTTCTTCACGTGCGGCCTCCACCGTCCCCTCCGGAGCCGCCCGGCCCGCGCATGTCCTGCCCCCTACCCCCGCCTGCAGGGCGGCGACCTCGGGGGCCGCGGCCTGCCGTTTTGGCTACCCTCCCTCCCCCGTTCATCCATCCGTGGGCACTTTCTAGGCTCTGGGACACCAGGGGACCCATCAGACAGACGCCAGTCTGCACGGAGCTTATAGCTAATGAGGAAACACCAGACAATGAGCTATTTAAGTAAAATCCACAGTCTGTTCGCTACTCGTAAACGCTGGAGAGAAAAATGGAGCCGGAAGGCGAGCGGGCAGGGCGAGGACGACATTCGGTGAAGCCCGGAGAAGCGGTGAGCTGCGAACCTCCGCGGGGGACACGCCCCGGGCAGCGGGGACAGCAGATGCCACCGCCCCGCGTGGGAGCACCCTCGGGGGGACCTAGGCATGGGGGACCCAAGAACCCCCAGGAGCGTCTTCCGCACCTTACCACGTGGAGCTCCCGCCACCGTCGTGACCCCGAGTCCGCCGTGCTGGCCCCTGGTGCTTCCAGCGTCTCCGTCGACACGCGTTCGGGGGCCACGTGCGGAGCGCCCGGGTCGTGACGGGGCCGACAGCCCTTCACGCGGAAACGCCTTCCTGCCTCCTCGCCGGCCCGCCCGACACTCCCACCCCGGCTGGGTCTCACCCTTCGGTTCCTTGACACTGGGGTGCCGCGCCTCCGACCGAGTCCAGACCCTCTTGTGGTTTATTCTCTGCTTACGGCCGCAGGATGACACAGGTTCCCCAAACCTGGGCCCAGCTCCCCGCAAAGGGCCGGCAAGGGGTGCTGGGAGATTGGGTTCAGTCTTGGGCGTATCGAGTTTGAGGCATCTGGGACACACGTAGGAGGCCGTGAGCAGGGTCGATGGGTCCGTGTCCAGAAGTGGGGACGCGGATGGACACTCCGACGGAAGCCCTCGCACGCACCTGTTGAAATGCTCTCCGTGAGCCGGGCTGCCGATTCTCAGCCTTGGCTGCCCATTAAAAGCACCTGGAGGGCTTTTAAAAATATATACACTATGGGGGCCCTACTCCAGACCAACTAACATGAGACTTCTCCGGGCGAGGCCCAGGCATCTCTGTATTTTCAAAGCTCCCCAGGCGATTCTCATACGTGGCCAAGGTTGAGAACCAGCGTGGTACGTGATGAGCTAGGTCAGTGATGCTCAGCCTTGGAGTAACCCAGGAAGCTTTGAAAATGGTGGCTGCCTGGGTCCCTGCCACACGGACGCTGTGCTAATTGGTCAGGGTGCAGCTGGGCCTGGGGGTTTGAAGAGCTCCCCAGGTGACACGGTCACGGCTGAGAACCCCAGAACTGGGTGCTGAACACCCAGGAGGAGAGGACGGCAAAGATGAGCCAGAGTTATTC
>NW_011889055.1:0-1023 GCF_000151845.1 Pteropus vampyrus | reverse complement strand
TCCCCCTCTGCGCGCCCCCTCTCGGGACCCCTTTAGCGATCTTGACACATTTATTTCCCTCCCGTTCCATTTCTCTTTCCACTGATCTCGGCCTAGCATGGTCCCCTGCCTTCCCTCGTCTGGTCAATTCCTCCTCATTGTCCTGTCCTGAGCTTAAGGGTCACTTACTCCAGACGTCGCTGACCACCTCGTGTCGGCCTCACTTCCGGGCGGTAACCCTCTTCCCTCCGACTGTGGCGGGTTTCAGGACCGGCCACCGTCCTCTGCAGCTCTTTCCGTCAGGTGAGTTTTCCTCCGCTTCCTTGAACACCTACCCGGGGCAGGTAAGTGTTCTCATCCCCACGGCGCAGACAGGAGACAGAGCCCGAGGTCACGCAGCTGCACCGCGTGCCGGCTCCTCCGGCTGCAGGGTGCCAGGCCCGCCCGAGAAAGCCAGGGACTTCCTCGCGGTTTTCTAAATTAAAACCGTGGGCGGCCGGGAAAAGCTGGAAAGGGGCGAGCTTGGCCGCCGCTGGCTGCCCTGCTTTCAGCTCCGTGTGTGTGTGTGCGTGTGTGCGTGTGTGCGTGTGTGTGTGTGTGTGTGTGTGTGTTGGGGTGCGGGTGGAGGGGTCCAGGGTGAGCTGAACAGGAGCAGCAGACACCCAAGTCGCTGAGCTCCCGGTTTTCTTGCCCTTGAAGGCGGCTGCTTCGCTGACCGCCCAAGGTTGGGTTGCTGTGGTCGGTATGTTCTCGGCTTCGCCTCCCTTGAAATTAGGTCACTTGCCACAGTTCGAAAAACCCTCAGAATACACAGGCCTTGGGAAATTAGTCAGGGGGAGGATTCGGGCATCAGGTGAAACCGGGGCCCCGTCGAGCCCCTCGGGGGTTGCATTGGGGGAGGGTCTGTCGAGCACACAGGCAGGGGCGCCGCCTGGGTCCCCGACTCCTTACGTACAATGAAAGCTCTCGGCCAGAAGTCCAACGTGATTGCCAAGGCATCTCGGACTCAGGGGAGAAATGAAAATGTATTCCTCTGTGTCAGAG
>NW_011889054.1:2822537-2824075 GCF_000151845.1 Pteropus vampyrus | reverse complement strand
CTTCTGAGAAGCCTTCTTAGAAGAAGTAGGATTTGAGTTGAGTCTTGAATAGATATGTAGGAAGGAGAACACAGGTCCTTGAAGGCAGGGCACAGCCACATTATCAGGAATGAACACAGAGAGGTTCTGGAATAGGGAGCAGAACTGGCTGAACAGGAAGTGGCACATGTTGGGGAAGAGTGGCAGCGAGGCTGTCCGAGTTGGTTAAAAAAATACAATTAGATTAAAGAGGAAGTGGGTGGAAAGACAGTCAGAAAACTAGAAGGCCCCTGAAAATGTAGATCGGTGTAGTAATGTTAAGAAATCAGTGGTACTCTGACACTACATGAATATCTAGTTTTAAAATATCAAGGGGAAACACAGAAAGAATAAACTACAGATACAGTTGATATGGGCTAAAAGGCCAGACAGATGAGAATTCCCACTGTGGTTTCCATATATATGATATATGGTGACAGAGGTCAGTGTAGGGGTTATGTCTAAGGAGTATTGAGTGGGAAGAAGTAACAGAAATATTTTAGGGTGCTAGAATGCTTTATATCTTGATCTGGTGTGGCATATATGAGTGTATAAAGAGGTAGAAATTCATGCACGTTGTGTTTATTGATTATATATGTATATTTTATAAAATCTATTGGGATAATTAAGCTATCGGTTGTATGATGGGAATTACATACAGGCAAGGAGTAATCAAGGTATTAACGCAGTAGTAAGTTACAGAGTGCTCGCGGTGGACTGGAAGTATTTTCCATTTAAGAACTTTGGCAGTGTTTGGATACCTTCGAACAGAGAAAGAAAGGACATACAACTTTATTGAGTATATGTTATTGAGCTATGTTTTTATACATATAAACTCACTTAACATTGTATCTTGTAGCTAAGAAAGTGAAGATGAGAGAGATCGCTGTTTTTGACACTAGAGACTGAGAACACAATTAGCTTCTATGCCTAAATAGTCTGAAATCAGAAAAAAGGAATCCAGAGGCAATGAGTGGTAAGTGCCTCAAGCCATGAAACATACTTGGGAGCTCTCAGCAGCCACATGAGAGATGAAGCCACCAGAAGTGTGGGGCTCCTTAAGGCCACAATGAATCAAATAAAAGCATAAGAGGGGGGTCTTGCAAAGTGACAAATGTTAGGACATGAAATTGTGAAGATTTCTTAGAAAAAATAAGTGGATGCCTATCCTAACAAAAAAATATCTAAGCCCCATCTCAGCATTTCTCAAACTGACCTTCCACAAAACACAGTTCCATCAGCTGATTAAAAGTTCACTCCAAGGAAAGAGTTCAGTTGTCAAGCAAATTTGAATAAGACTGAATTAAACAAAGTAAAATCAATTCTGTCCTCCCAAACCTCTCAGAGTGTATAGAGCAACGATGTATAAGCTGAAGCTCATAAGAGGATAGGGTGTACAGCGTTTCCCACCCCCTTTTGCCTCGAAACTCCATTAATACCTTCTAAGATCAGTGTTCTGCAGGACTGAGATGTGAAACGCTGCTCTCACGATGAAAAATCACACGCCGTTTTCAAATCTC
>NW_011889054.1:2812289-2820997 GCF_000151845.1 Pteropus vampyrus | reverse complement strand
CACATATATTATCCAGTTTTTAATCCTCACATAAGCCCAGTGAGGTAGATATTTTTAATATTCTGTTATTCAAATGAGGACATTGGTCTAAAGGCCGAATAACTGCTAGCCAGTGGCAGAGTACAGATTCGAATGAATCCATTCTGATATTAAATCTGTATTTCATCAAGTTCTAGAGAAAAAGAAAAAGAAGTTCGCAACTCATTAAAAAAAAACAAAATAAAGAGAAGAAAAGTAAAAAGAAAAGAACACAGAGACATACATTTAAAATAGGGCCTCCAATTAATGCTAGCTGGAAATAAAGTACTGACATCACAGCAACATAAGAGTTGCAGAACTCTCAATCCAAATTCCTGGGATACACAGCAAACCTGACCAAAAGTGGACAGATTCTAGGGGACAGTGTTCTTGTGGCTTATCCTTCCTTTATTCTGAATCTACTTACTCATTCCAAAGCAAAATTATGGAGGCAATAAGAGTTGACCAGGTGAGAACTGATTTTTACTTATCTGTGGACCTCATCATCCCAAACAGGTATCAGGTCAATTGATTACGTACTTAGAAGACTAAGCTAAAGGATGAAGATCAAGTTGTTGTTTCTGTTCTTAAAGGCTCACTACAGTCACTGCACACACACCTCACCTAATTCTTATAATAATACTATACACATTCGTGCTAACTTCCTGACTTTACAGATAAGGATACTAAAGTTTCCAGAAGTTTCTCAACTTGCCCATGATCATACAGCTGATAAGAGATAAAGTAGCTCTAAATATCCAGAACCATAGGGTATCCCGTTGCTCAATCCTTCGGGGTCCAAGAGCCGAAAGTCCAGCAACATGAGTCAAATTTTCCGAAAGCTACAACTGCAAGTTTAAATTACAATTATTTGAGATGTCCCTAGTAAGAGAAGTTGGTAGGGCCAAGGAGTTTTGAGATAAATTGAAATAACTGGAGAAGTTGTGTAGGAGTTAGATCTTGACCTCTGTTTGGAGGAAACACCAGTAAATGTTTTGCCAAATCAAGTAAGAAAAATTATCTCAGGCAACCACCAGAAAAACCATAAATCGTTAGAGAGTCATCCTCGCTACTCAGAAACAAGGGGTTTTCTCAGGCTAAACACACATCCAAATTCCTAAGGTCCCTTACAAAAGCATGCATCTATGATTCTGAAATTAAAGTCCCAAATCATGACTGACATCAGCTCTGGCTATTGCCCTTTGCCCTTAGGAACCACCACCCAAAGTTTGAGAAAAAATGCATTGTTCTTATTGTTTGCTATGTCGATTTCTGGCCCTGGATTTCAGAGATGTCATGGTTTTTCTAAATATGATCTCATATGTAATGAGAAAAACATGCATCATTTGATCCTTTTTGCAACACTGAACCACGGAAGCGGAGGCTATTACTATTGAAACTTGATGAACACCATAATTGTCCTATCATTCAAACTTTTCCTAGATAATTTAAAATGGATACTTGATGCTAAAATATTGTACTATGTGTTTTTAGATTTGTAGAGAAGGGTGTATGGTTAATGAAAACCATTTGGTTCAAGGTTTTGTTTTAGACATTGAAAAACTTAATGTGAAAGGTGGTAGTGCTAGTTAGTTGTCCAATTCTCTTGATTTTTGGATCTCTGTCACTTATATGTCAGGGGATTTATAGTACTGCTCATTCAAGAAACTATCTGTAGGATATTGGATTTAATCCGTGAAGGAAATATGGTATTAGTACATTACAGTGATAAGGAGATATCTCCAAAGGACTTGAAAAGGAGAGATAATTAAGAGAAACTTGCGAGATCAACACATTTTTTTTAGCTGAGTAGAGAAAAAAAAGTCATGCGAATGAGTAAGAAGACTGTCAGGGCTGTACATTTTGATTGTAATATGATTAATCAATGAAGTTATTTATTACTCTGTATAAAGAAGATGTCACTCAAAAATAGGGAGTTAGTCATTTATAAAAATGTAGACAGAGTGGAGAACCAAAGGCAGTGTACAAGTAAGCAATGGTCAGGTAAAAGTTAAATTATCCAGTAAATTCAAATTTTCTCCTTTCTTTGGCCATGCCATTTTGGCTATCATGGCATAAAAAGTGAGTACTAAGAACTTTGGTGTGTGTTAAAAGTAGAAGATTATTCTGTGATTATCAAGTTTAATAATGACTATTGAGCTAGTTCACATCACTAGGAAACGGATGTTTCTACTATTAACCATCCTCCAAGAAATTAATCTTAGGATAGAGAATTAAGACTTGGGGAAATCAGGCCTTAGAGTATGACTGAACACACCATTTGTGTCTGGAGAAGGGAGGAAATTTGGCTTGAAGTCCAAGACTAAAGGCTCTACTGCAGATCGGGTACTGAGAATTAAACTGTCTGTCCCTGTAAAATGGTGACAAGTTGGGAGACAGAGCAATAATTGGCTAGGTGAGAGGTCCTAGGGTGAGCTGAGGGTATGCGACAGTTTGAAATCTCCTCAATTATTCAGGCTTTAGTAAAGCCACATTCCAATGGGTTGAACTCAGGTACACTGAGGGGAACTATTAAAAAGCCTACATCCATGTGTGGAGCCAAGCAGGGCAGAGGAGAACAATGTCTCCCTCATGGTAAGGATCTGAGATTACAATAGCTGTCACTGGCAAGAGATAAGATAGCTCACTCCAGCGGAGTGATTTCACAAGCCTTTCAAGAACCAATGGCTGTGCTTGGTGGCATTGGCAAGTAGCTGGCTGAAAGAAAGTCAGCAGAATTGTTCCTGGGCACACATAAGGAGACACCTTGAGAATGTCTTCGAAATAAGTGGGGGTGAGGGACCTTTGAGACAGGCTCATTTCTGTGATAGGATAGTAAGTGGGGGAGGGTCACAGATTTAGAAAAAGGAAGTGGAAGTTGCTTTGACTCACAGACCACTCTCCTGATCACACAATATATATTCTAGCCACACAGAACTAGGTTTGTTTCCTGGCATAGCTTCTTCACATGACTGGCTGGTTTGCATCTTTTTTACCTCACCTGGATGTTATCTCCATATCAAAATTTCCCTGAATGCACAAACAGGTGCCTGAATTGAGATTATTTTCCATATTATCATCCAGTTTGTTATACCTTAATACTATGAAAATATATATTTTTGATTTCACTTTTTATTTTGTGTTCCCCGGAGATGATGTCTATGTGGCTCAGTACAGGATACTCAAGGGACTAGCATAGTTTATATTAAATACAGAATTTGTGGTTTTTTTTTCTGATTTCATGTTAATCTTCACACTTTGTGCTTGGAAATTTTATTGAGGTATAATATAGATATGGAAAATTCACAAACCCGATTACTTTGGACATCTAGATTAGCCCAGCTTAAAGGGAGAAAAAATACAATTAAAAGAGATGTGGAGTGCAGTGATTTCTTTATTTTTTTAGTTATCATTGCATCCATAATGTAATAATATTCTGAAATTCTGTTTTCATACAACATTTTCATTTGCTGCTTCAATGTGGGTCTTCTCCTGGTAAGAGAAACTACATGCAGCATCCTAAATATTTCATATTTCCAAGTCCCAAACTAAGGGAAACACCCTGGGCCTTGGTAAATTCATCTATGTGACAGGTATCAGCCTCGGATGCAAAAAAGGCCATCCACTTTCTTTTGTCCATATGCCCATACACAACTTACCTTGCATTGATTTCTTACTTTGAACTATAGAAAAGATCAAGTATTAATCACAATTAACACAGGACAACTCTGTAGTAAATATATATATTTCATACATGTTATCTATGTTACATATATAATTAGAAAATTAATCTAATCTCTCTTGCATCTGAAAACTATCATTAAAAAAGTTTGAAAATATAAATCAAATATCACCATTCACTGTGAAAAATTTTATATACATTAGTGACCACAAAGTATTTTCATATCTCCATCACCTTCTTTAGCCTCTGATTATTATAATCATGATTAGTAATTTTGACAGCTTTAACAAAAGAGAAGTTACCTGCATTATGGAAACTATATATAAAGATAATATCCATGCACTCTGCTTTGCAGATTTGTTGTTTTATTTTTCTCATGTCATTATCCATAGAAAGTAGAGTTGATGCATCAGTAGTAATCAACTACAAGGAATAGAAATAAAAACTAAAATCTAAGAAAATACAGCAATTTCTCTGGTTGTAATGAGTCAGTATTTCAGAACCTTAAGACGTTATACATCATAAGAGACATCTAAAGTCAGCTGAACTCAAACCACAGTCTTTCATCCATTGATAATTAAAATGACCCCACATTTCAAGATGTAAGTCAAGGATTTTCAGGAGTACAGTAATCTTTAATGGCTAACCTTCAGGAACTTTTCTTTGCAAACTGGGAAAGGTACTGAAAAGAAGCTTATGGACCAAGGAGAGAATTTAATGGGCTCTTAACCCCTTTCAATTGAAGTACAAGATGTGGGATTAGGAAATGGAGCAACTATTTAAGTCTCTTCATTCTATTTTTCACTTCGCTCAGAAAAAGTTTAGCTAGCAAAGTATAGTCACTTGAAATTGTATGTGCATCTTCATTCCTTTGAGTACTGAACTTTCACATTTATGAGAGTCTTGTATAGATATCTCTAAAAATGAAAATCTCTATTTCCTCTCTGTAAATGAGTATATTACAGTGATACCAAAAGAATCATTTTTAAGATTATAACAGTATCAGAATATTACATGGAAATAAATTTACATTTCTGCTGGGCTGAGAGCATTAGAAAATTAAAATGCCAACTTTAAATTGTAAAAGGGTTAATTTTCTGACCTTGACTATGTTTAATTGTTACTAATGTGTGTTATACTAATTAAACATGCCTCTTCAATAATTATATGAAGAAGCTGCAAAGCTTTTAAGACTCATACTAATCCAGCACCCTCTGGTTGCTCGTTTCTAATTTGTTCATTTTAATGTATCAATTATGCGAATTAGAGCAAATAAACATGTGAAAAATCTCTTCTGAGACTCTGACCTCCAAATGTTTTGAATCAGATGGAACAATCCCTGTTCTAGCTCGATTATTCAATTTCTAGAATAGATTAAGGAATGAAAAATCTGATGTATTTAACTGTGAATAAGCAGATATATCTTCAGTTTTTATAATTTTCATTGAGAATTCTCAAGCACTAATTGTCGTCCTGATCAAATCCCAAAACGATTAAAATTAGGCAAGTGAATAATGAATTACTATGCCAATTTTCCTTGGAAGTTCCATAAAAAATCATATTGTGCTAACCCTAGAAGAAAAACAGTCAGATGTTTTTCTGCACTATTTCTTTATGGAAAGCATTACGGACCCTACAAATATCATAGGAGAGATGAAAGGTAAATATTGTATATTTGTAATGAACTTTTAACATATAGTTCGTTTATTTTTTGTTGTTTGTTTATATAGGTTTCCTATTTCTCTCTTTAGATCTAACTCTATTTTCAAGGCCATATTTCCTACTGAAGATATTCAGAGTTGCTTGCTCCCCAGACTTTCCAGGTCACCTAGCAGATAATGATCATTATCTCCACTTAGTGGATTCAATGCTGCACGTTCTTGCCCAAGTGCCCATAAACCATAAAGCTGGCACAGTTTTTTCACCTATGGAGTCATGCTCAGTGGGAGATTAAACCTTTCCACGTAGTAAAACTTTCTTTAGCCCAATAACTGAATCGATATTTATAGGAAACTGATTCAATACTTTTTCCATTTCTCAATATAAAATCATAGCATATCCAATGGAAAATTTGGAAACTCCAAAATGCTAAGTCACTCATAACTTCACCATCCAAAGGATCCACTGTACATATTTTAATATTGTTTCTACTCTCTTGAGCTTCTTTTTATCTCTTGACATGTTGGAGATTATAATATATGTAATTTGACACCTAAGTAATTGGCTTCCTTTAACGTAATTACAAGCATTGTCTAATGTAACGAATAACATATGAATTGCATAATAGGATTTATGATTTTAGGGCTATGACAGTCTACTATATGTGAGGATGTATAAATTTTTGTTAATTCCTCTAATGTTGTGCAGTGAGATTTTTTCTAGTTTTCATTGCTCTGGAAATCATGTAAATCTCCTCCAGAAAACAATGCATTCTGATTTTTTTGAACAAGGAATATCCTTATATATGCAGTGCAGATATGGCATAGGGAAAGGTTCAATAGTTGTTCCAGGGATTATTTTCCTGGAAGCAGATATATATTACTGAATGAAAAGTATCCTATGTTTAGTAAGTATCAATGTAGTAGGTCCTTCTTCTACTGTATCTTCTAGCAGTATGTATTATGACCCATAACCTTTTCAGAAAAGCAAATCCTCTTCAAGGATTGCCACATTGAAACTTGCATCTCTTAAATAATAAATAATTTAATAATACTAAGTACTAGTTGGCATAGCTTGAATAATTCCCCCACTTCAAAATATACCCATATCCTATTCTAATCCCAGAAACCTGAGACAAAAGAGGTTTCACAGATATGAATGAACTAAGGGTCTTGAAAGAGGAAGATTATTGTGGATTATCCCATGAGCCAGATAACCCCTGACAATGTGATCACAACACTCCTTATATGAGGAATGCGGGAGGGCCAAAATCAGAAGAGAAGGTGATATGATGACAAAAGCTGAGATTGAGTGATGCTCTTTGAAGATGGAGAAATACAGGTGGCCACAAGCCAAGGAATAAAGATGGCCACTAGAAGTTTAAAAAGTCAAGGACACAGATTTTCCCTCGATCTCCAAAAAGAACCAGCCCTGCTGATCACACCTTGGTTTTAGCCAATGAAACAGATTCTGGACATTTGACCTCCAGCACTATAAAAGAATAAATTTTTGCGATTTTAAGCTAATCAGTTTGTGGGAATTTGTTACAGCAACAGTAGGAAACCAACACAAAAGAATTTATGTTTATGATAGAAATCTTGTTAAGATGTAAAGAAACCATGAGCAAATTACAGTTAACATGTTGGTGTATCTTCCCCTAGATATATCCCTATCGACATGGAGATCCATTTGCACACACATAAGCATAAAATATACATATGCACATAGAATTTACTCTATTGATTATCTTGTATTATGCTCTCTTCATGTAGTAATTTTATAATTGCCAAAATTATTAATTTTATTATATGATATTCTACCTATTTATATAGCATACTTCATTTAACCCATTTCTCATTGTAGACTAATGCTATTTTTTAAAAGCAATTTCTTGTGTTGAATATATGTGTATATTTATACAGCATCATATATTATTTTTATCCTGATATTATATAATATTGAAATAAAAACTATCATAAATCATTGTCCACATTTGATTGTTTGCTAAGGTTCACTCCTAGAAGTAGAGCTGCTAGTTTAAAAGCTATATATATTTTTAATGTATTTAACAAAAATTTTTCTTCAAAAATGTTTTCTAATTTACATATTGCCAAGCAGTATATTAGACCATGCTTATAACCAACCATTCTAATTGTTTTTCATTTCAGTAAGTCATTTTGAAAAGACTATGGTTTATGATTACTATTATTTTTGAAATTGTATTACTATACAGGTTAAACACTTCTTTCTTTATTATTGGTAGTTTGTACTTTTCAGTGTGTGTGAAATTCTATTTATCATCTGTGACTGTTTTACCACTGGGGTATTTTTTATTGATTTGTAAAACTGCTTTGTGTAATTATAATAATGACAATTGTATGCAATATTGTTGGAACATATTATATACCATATACTCTTCCCTTTGACTTTTCCTTATCATGATTTTGAATGAATGTCTCTGGTTTTATACTTTTAACACCTAATGTAAGAAGACTACTCACTTTTTTGTACTTTATATTATACCTTCTTTCACATTAAGCTCTTAAGACCATTGAAATGTGTTTCTTTATATATATGACGAATTGATTGTTCCATTTTCATTTGTTTGATTCCTTTCTCAAGAAATATGGTGTCATTTTATTCTCCATCTTTCTTTTTCCTTCCCTCTCTGAAAAATTTAGGTTTAAAGACATTGATAGGGTCAAGAAAGGTAGACATCTGCTATGCAGTGAGGGTATAAAGTGGAGGCTCCAGTGACCCAAGCGGAGTAGCCAAGCTCAAGAAAACTGAGGAGGATGAATGTGCAAAAGGGCTTCCCAGAGAAGGGTGGTGGAGCCTGAGCAGTCTGGTGTGGTTAGGCAGAGTGGCAGTGAGGTAAGGAGAGCGACTGTGTAGATGTGCTGCTCATCACGGACTATCAGAGCCCAGGCTGGGTAAAGAGGGCTTTTGCATGTCAGGATACCCCTACTGGGGATGTCAGAGTACAGATGAAGTGAGGAGAGTGGCAGATAGACACAGACTGTCAGAACCCTAAGGGCGTGAAGAGGGATCTGCAGAAGAGTTGGCAAAAGGGATGGTAGATTTGTTACAAGTTAATCACACCAGTAAACTCAGAAAAAGGGTGTCAGTTATGTCAATATTAGAGAAGGGAGCTACACTGGTCAATTGGCTTTGAGGCGTCAGTACTTGCTCATGAGTTTCAGATATAGGTAGACCTAGAAATAAATATAGAGTAAATAATGTGTGTGAATACACAGAAAAATCTCTGCAGCAACTTCCATTGATAGAAAGCAAATAGGATTAGCAATAAATAGTAACGAGGACACCTAGCACCCAGGTCTTGTTTCCA
>NW_011889054.1:2804684-2810934 GCF_000151845.1 Pteropus vampyrus | reverse complement strand
CTTCAGAGCTTCCATTGTAACTCAATATATAAGCAAATTTGACAAATGTTTGATGAGTGTTGAGAGAAAAATGATAAATCTCTGAAGGACATTGGCTTATTAATTAATTTATTTATATGTTCTTGATAGTTCCAAGACCATAAAAAATATATTCATCTTCCATTAATACTATATTCTTTCCAACTTCTCTTGGATTTCTACTAACTATGTATTTTATTTAATGTATTTTCATGTTGGTTATTCATAAGCAAGGGAACCAGAATTTTATATTTTCTTTGAATATTGTACCCATCATCAATAATACAGTATGAAATTTTTGTCTGGGAGGGAGAGAATCACCAGCACTCATGTAATCATGTTACCCTAAAGTTAATAGATAACCTCTTTTTCTGCCATAAACTCATGGCGGTTTTATGGACTTTAACTTTTTTTTAAAATTCTGAGTGGAATTTCCCAGGCAGAAATTTTGTTATTGGTATTTGCTGAATTATTCTCAGCAAGATTTACAGACAGAAGCCTGATGGCTAGTTATTGATGAGTCAGGTTCATATTTTGTGTTTCTTTAGCATCTTCTCTGGCTACATAATCAATGAATAGGGAAGGGGTGGAAATAAGAGCACTGGATATGACTTGGCCTAAAAGCTTGAAAATGCTCTTCTCCTATACACTTCCTCAATTTTACATATGCTATTACTACCACGACTACACAATGGGACAAGAGAGCAAACCGGATGTGCAAAGAAAAACAAATGGTTTTCTTGATGATATACTTTAAAAGTACAAATTATAAAGATCCCAGCAGACACTATGACAGAAGAGTGAAAATGAACCCAGTTTTGTTTTGTCATTCAAATCAAACCAAAAGGAAACGAAATGTTGGCGTTTTCTTCTCCATGGTATGTAGTTTCAGTTATTCAATTACTTTCTATACCAATGATTCAGACTCAAGTCTCCTCTCGGGATTGTCCTTCTGATTGAAAATTCATAAAGCAATTTCCAAAAAGGTTAGCTGTTATAAGTTTTAGAGATAAAAACTGAGATGGTCTCTGGTTGTAAACTTTACAGCCACATCACCAATTTAGAACCTCTATCCTCAAATTCTGTGCTAGTTGAATTATGGGGACTGAAGTTATTATGCCTCTGCCAGACCATATTCCTCTGACCTTCCTGAATGTGAAGATGTCTAGCTCCCAGATTATAATCTCAAGAGACTATGTGTTTTCCTAAGTGTGTACTTATTTTTGTAGCAGCTCAAAAGATACAAAAAAAAAAAAATGTGAGCAGAAGGAGATTAATTCATTGCTATAGCCACAATTCAAAATAGAGAGAATTTGAAGGTTATAGATTTACTATGTTATTTTATGACATTTTGCTATCAGGCTATTTCTCAATAAAAAAAAAAAAAAGTTCCCAAACACCTAAACTGAATGTCACTAAGGCTCACTATCTAAGGTACTATAGTACTAAAGAGCTATGGAATTTCTGAAGAGATAGGCATTCAACAAAGAAAATACACTAGGGGAGGCAGCAAGTTATAATGTCCTCTTTTCCTTTTTAGAAAGGTTATTGCAATGAATTTTTCCTCCTTTATGATAGGAAGAGGCCATCAACAGGAAGAATCCCATATATTAGCATCATGTTCCTATTGCTATCATTAGCTTCCCTAGTCAGTCTGGGGATCTTGGAGGGGTGATGATCCAGAAGTCCAATATATGTTGTACATAAGCAGTAATGCAATAACAGTATCAAGATTTTTTCTTTGTCAGGCAATTAAACCTTTTGCCAAGTTAATTCAATTTGCTGCTCTTTTAAGTCCTATGGGGGGAGGGGAGGGAGAAAATATGTTCTCTCTGGTAAATCACAAATTTCACAACACATTTCTTCATACAAGCTCCTTGTTCTGCTATTTTGATATATTAAATATCCAGCAACGAATTTCTGGGATCATAAATCTACGGCGATAAAATTAATCTTATTGCTGAAGACAAATAAATATTTTATTGCAGTTTTATGAGCTTTTGTTCCTTCTTCACTTGCAAGTAGATGTTGTTTAGTAGTATGAAGACATTGTGCTTTTGTAACATGTAGTAGAAACAATATAGCAGTAATAGGAATTCATATCTACAAAACTGTTGTGCACCCTTAAGATTGAAAATTCAGGCATATCTTGCTCCCCCAAATTTATAAAGAATAATTGGTCAAGATAAAATATTCAGTCATTATATTCAACTCAATTTATATCCTGAAATATTTTACATATCAATTAGGGGCACAAATTCTATTATGTGACTTTCTTCTTCTTCCTCTTTTTTTTTGTTTTGTTATTAGCAAAAAAAAAAAAAAATTGAGTTGCAGGAGGAGGGCAAAGGAAACAAACCAAGTACTCATGAAAATGTAATTCTTTTAACTCTCCACACTGCACAAATTGGAGCAGTTAATGGAAATTTTGTACAAAAATTTTAATGTAAACAGGAATTGTGAGGATTGGGAATGAAAAAAGCTCAGGCATAAAGTGGCTCTCTGATGCCTGTAGAAACTTTAATCTGGTTCATCTAAACCATAAAACCTTTCATTAAAACATAGAAATTTAGTATGGAAAGATCAGCTGGTCTATTCCCTCTAATATGTAAAAAAAGGAAACTGATGTTTAGAGATAGATTACCTCCCTTGAAAATATTTTATGACAGAAAATGAAGCCATTCAGAAATAAGACCAGATCTGATTTATGTGACTGTCAATACCTTAAATCCAGTTCCTTTTCTATCATAATGAATAAATTGCTAAACATTACATAAAATTTTTTTGCTAATATGGATCAGGTAAATGTGTATAGGAGTGCTATCCAATGAGTACTCCAGTCTAATATGTTCAGTATGAATCTTAGCCTTTTCTGCAATATGGTCTTGCTCAGAATATTGCTTAGTGCTTTCCTGGGTCCATTCTTTCAATCCAGATACATCCAATTCTTAAAGTAATCCCTGTCTTCCTCAAACTCATATTTTGTGGACAGAGAGCCATAATTAGAGATGGGAGTATTAAAAAGCACTTTTATTTCTGGCAGGAAGTAATGTATATATGCCAACTTCACTTATATCCCGGTAAATTGCAAAGAATACCGAAATACTTTGAAAGGCATCCACCAGGTAGATGAGAGCTGTGAGTATAATAATGGGTAGCAGGAAAAGTAAACAGGGTATGGAACTTCCAATCTCAGCCAAGACAAAATAACGGGGACCTGATACGACTCCTGTCTGAAACATATGGACAAAAAAGAAAAGAAAAATATATAAAACAGAAGATTTTGAGACGCTGGCTATCAAGCAATGAAGGAAAGTAATCCTTCAAGACGGGAAGAAAAAAAAAAAAAAACAAGAGGAGCCCACAATTGCACCAGCTTACTAAAAAATCTATGTTGTAATGCAGGTAGAGAAAACCCAGGCATAGCCCACAATACTCTTTGAGTTGAGAAGATGGAGTTGAGAGTTTGGGTAGGAGAAGGCTAGAGTTCCCAGACAAGAGTATAAGAGAGGAGACAGTCCCACAGAAAGAGAACTCCTTAGTAAGAACTGTTAATAAAAATCCTAATTTTTAATGGCCAGACTCTTTGTTACCAGCTAAGCACTGTGTTTCCTAGCCTCTTCCTCAGCTAGGTATGGCTATGTGGCTGTTTTGGCCAATGAGATTTTAAAAAAATGCTATATGAGGAAACTTTTTCCCTTTTGGCTAGAAGGGGAGTGCGGTAGCTTAAGTTTGAGCAGTCTTTTCTTTTCTTTTTTTTTTTTTTAACTTAGTTTCAAGTATACAGTACATTGGTTAGGCATTTATATAGTTTATAGAACGATCCCCGTAACTGCTCCTCCTCTCCTCTGGTTTTCCACCTACGCATTATATTAACGCTAACTGTATTCCCTATGCTGTACTCTCCATCTCCATGACCATCTATCAAATAAAATTTGTACTTCTTTAACCCTTCACCTCATTCTCCCACTGCACCCCCCATGCCCATCCTCTCTGTCCATCACCAAATTGTCCTCTATATTTGTTTTTGATTAGTTTGTTCTTTTTGTTCCTTAGATTCTGCAGATAAGTGAAATCACATGGTATTTATCTTTCTGTCTGACTTATTTCACTTAGCAAAATAACCCCTAGGTCCATCCATGTCATTGCAAATGGTAGGATTTCATTTTTTTTTAATGGCTGAGTAATTCCATTGTATATATGAACCATAACTTCTTTATCCAATCTTCTGTTGATGGGAATTTAGGTTGCTTCCATATCTTGGCTATTGTAAATTGTGCTGCTATGAATGTTGGGGTGCATAGATCTTTATAAATTATTATTTTGGTTTTCTCTAGATAAATACTCAGAAGTGCAATTGCTGGGTCAAAAGTTATATCCATTTTTAATTTTTTGAGAAACCTCCAGACTGTTTTCCATAGTGGCTTTACCAATTTCAATCCCACTAACATAATATGAGGGTTCCCTTTTCTCCGCATCCTTACCAATACATGTTCTTTGATTTATTGATCATAGCCATTCTGACAGGTGTGAGGTGATATCTCATTGTGGTTTTAATTTGCATTTTTCTGATGATTAATGACCTAGAGCATCTTTCCATATGTCTATTGGCCATCTATATTTCCTCTTTGGAGAAGTATCTGTTCAGGTCTTCTGCTCATTTTTTAATTGGATTGTTTGTCTGCTTGTTTGCTTGTTTTTTGTAATTGAGTTGTATGAGTTCTTTATATATTTTGGATACTAATCTCTTATCAGATGTATCATTGGCAAATATCTCCTCTCAATCAGTTGGTTGTCTTTTTGTTTTGTTGATGGTTTCCTTTGCTGTACAGAAACTTTTTAGTTTGATGTAGTCCCATTTGTTTATTTTTTCTTTTGTTTCTCTTGCCCAGGGAGATATATCCAAAAAGAAATCACTGTTAGTAATATCATAGAGTTTACTGCCTATGTTTTCTTCTAGAAGTTTTATGGTTTGGGGTCTTATATTTATTTATGTCTTTAATCCATTGAGTCTATTCTTGTATACAGTGTAAGAAAGTAATCCAGTTTTTTTCTTTTCCTTTTTTTTTTTTGCATGTATCTGTCCAATTTTCCCAACATCATTTATTAAAGAGACTGTCTACCCCACTGTATATTCTTGCCTCCTTTGTCATATATTGAGTGTATAGGCGTGAATTTATTCCTAGGCTCTCTATTCTGTTCCATTGATCAACGTATCTGTTTTTATGCCAGTACCATGCTGTTTTGATTATTGAAGCCTTGTAGCACAGTTTGATATCAGGTAGTGTGATATTTCCAACTTTGTTCTTCTTTCTCAAGATTGCTGTGGCTATTCAGGGTCTTTTATGGTTCCATATAAATTTTAGGATTATTTGTTCTAGCTCTCCGAAAAATGCCATTGGCATTTTGATAAGGATTGCACTGAATTTATAGATTGCTTTGGGTGGTATGGCCATTTTAATGATGTTGATTCTTCCTACCCGTGAGCATGGTATATGCTTCCATTTATTTGTATCTTCTTCAATTTCTTTATTCAATGACATAATTTTCTGAAAACAGGTCTTTTGCCTCCTTGGTTAATTTGATTCCCAGGTATTTTATAGTTTTTGATGCAATTATAAATGAGATTGTTCTCTTAATTTCCCTTTCTGAAAGTTCATCATTATTGTATAAAAATGCCACTGACTTCTGAGTATTTATTTTGTAACCTGCTCCTCTACTGAATTCATTGATCAGTTCTAAGTTTTTTGGTGGACTCTAAGGTTCTCTGTGTATAGTATCATGTCATTGGCAAATAGCAAGAATTTTACTTCTTCCTTTCCAATTCGGATACCTTCTATTTCTCTTTCTCGTCTTAATTCCTGTGGCTAAGACTTCCAATACAATATTAAAAAGTGGCAAAAGTGGGCATTTTTGACTTGTTCCTGATCTTAAAGAAAACGCTTTTAGCCTTTCCCCATTGAGTATGATGTTAGCTGTAAGTTTGTCATATATGGCCTTTAATATGTTGAGGTATGTTCCCTCTATTCCCACTTTGCTGAGAGGTTTTATCATAAATAGATGCTGGATTCTGTTGAATGCTTTTTCTGCATCTATTAATATGATCATATGATTTTTACCTTTCGATTTGTTAATGTGGTGTATCATATTAATTGATTTGTACCAACCTTGCATCCCAGGAATAAATCCAACTTGATCATGGTGTATGATATTTTTAATGTATTGCTGAATT
>NW_011889054.1:2790652-2802929 GCF_000151845.1 Pteropus vampyrus | reverse complement strand
GGTCTTATATTTATTTATGTCTTTAATCCATTGAGTCTATTCTTGTATACAGTGTAAGAAAGTAATCCAGTTTTTTTCTTTTCCTTTTTTTTTTTTGCATGTATCTGTCCAATTTTCCCAACATCATTTATTAAAGAGACTGTCTACCCCACTGTATATTCTTGCCTCCTTTGTCATATATTGAGTGTATAGGCGTGAATTTATTTCTAGGCTCTCTATTCTGTTCCATTGATCAACGTATCTGTTTTTATGCCAGTACCATGCTGTTTTGATTATTGAAGCCTTGTAGCACAGTTTGATATCAGGTAGTGTGATATTTCCAACTTTGTTCTTCTTTCTCAAGATTGCTGTGGCTATTCAGGGTCTTTTATGGTTCCATATAAATTTTAGGATTATTTGTTCTAGCTCTCCGAAAAATGCCATTGGCATTTTGATAAGGATTGCACTGAATTTATAGATTGCTTTGGGTGGTATGGCCATTTTAATGATGTTGATTCTTCCTACCCGTGAGCATGGTATATGCTTCCATTTATTTGTATCTTCTTCAATTTCTTTATTCAATGACATAATTTTCTGAAAACAGGTCTTTTGCCTCCTTGGTTAATTTGATTCCCAGGTATTTTATAGTTTTTGATGCAATTATAAATGAGATTGTTCTCTTAATTTCCCTTTCTGAAAGTTCATCATTATTGTATAAAAATGCCACTGACTTCTGAGTATTTATTTTGTAACCTGCTCCTCTACTGAATTCATTGATCAGTTCTAAGTTTTTTGGTGGACTCTAAGGTTCTCTGTGTATAGTATCATGTCATTGGCAAATAGCAAGAATTTTACTTCTTCCTTTCCAATTCGGATACCTTCTATTTCTCTTTCTCGTCTTAATTCCTGTGGCTAAGACTTCCAATACAATATTAAAAAGTGGCAAAAGTGGGCATTTTTGACTTGTTCCTGATCTTAAAGAAAACGCTTTTAGCCTTTCCCCATTGAGTATGATGTTAGCTGTAAGTTTGTCATATATGGCCTTTAATATGTTGAGGTATGTTCCCTCTATTCCCACTTTGCTGAGAGGTTTTATCATAAATAGATGCTGGATTCTGTTGAATGCTTTTTCTGCATCTATTAATATGATCATATGATTTTTACCTTTCGATTTGTTAATGTGGTGTATCATATTAATTGATTTGTACCAACCTTGCATCCCAGGAATAAATCCAACTTGATCATGGTGTATGATATTTTTAATGTATTGCTGAATTTGGTTCACTAATATTTTGTTGAGGATTTTTGCATGAATGTTCATAAGTGATATCAACCTATAGTTTTCTTTTTTTGTAATGTCTTTGTCTGGTTTTGGAATCGAGGTAATGGTGGCCTCATAAAAGGAGTTAGGGAGCCTTTCCTCTTCTTGAATTTTTTGAATAGTTTGTTAAGAATATGTGTTAATTCTTCTTTGAATGTTTGTTAAAATTCACCTATGAAGCCATCTGGTCCAGGACTTTTGTTTTTTGGGAGGTTTTTGATAACTGATTCAATTTCACTGATGATAATAGGTCGGTTCAGATTTTCTGTTTCTTCTTGACTCAGTCTTGGGAGATTGTGTATTTCTAAGAATGCATCCATTTCTTCTAGATTGTCCAATTTGTTGGCATATAATTGCTCGTAGTATTTTCTTATGATCCTTTGTATTTCCATGGAGTCTGTAGTTATTTCTCCTCTTTCATTTCTGATTTTATTTGAGTCCTCTCTCTTTTTTCTTTCATGAGTCTGGCTAAGGGTCTATCAACTTTGTATATTCTTTCAGAGAACCAGTTCTTGGTTTCATTAATCTTTTGTACTGTTTTTCTAGACTGTATTTCTTTTATTTCTGCTCTGATCTTTATTATTTCCTTCCTTCTATTCACTTTGGGCTTTGTTTGCAGTTCTTTTTCTAGTTCTTTTAAGTGTAAAGTTAGATTATTTATTTGAGCTCTTTCTTGTTTCTTGAGGTAGGCTTGTATTGCTATGAATTTACCTCTTAGGACTGCTTTCATTGTGTCCCATAGATTTTTGAGTCTTTGTGTTTTCATTTTCATTTGTCTCTAGGTATCTTTTGATTTCTTCCTTGATCTCATTAATAATCCATTCATTATTTAGTAGTACATTATTTAGACTCCATGTGTTTGTATATTTTCCAGTTTTTTTTATTGTAGTTGATTTCTAGGTTCATACCATTATGACCAGAGAAGATGATTGATATGATTTCATTCTTCTTAAATCTATTGAGACTTGTTTTGTGTCCTAACATGTGGTCAATCCTAGAAAATGTTCTATGTGCACCTGAGAAGAATGTATATTCTGCTGCTCTGAGGTGAAACACTGAAAATATCAATTAAATCCATCTAACTTAGTATATCATTTAAGGCTGTTTCCTTGTTGATTTTGTCTGCAAGATCTGTCTATTGGTGCCAATAGGGTGTTAGAATCTCCTACTATTACTGTTGATATCTCCTTTTATGTAAGTTAATAATTGCTTTATGCATGTAAGTGCACCTGTGTTCGGTGCATATATGTTTACTAGGGTTATGCCTTTCTGTGTCTCTTATTATAGCATTTGTTTTAAAGTCTATTTTATCTGATATAAGTATCATTATCCCAGCTTTTTTTTTTTTTTCATTTCCATTTGTGTGAAATATCTTTTTCCATCCCTTTACTTTCAGTCTGGGAGTGTCATTTGATCTGAAGTGGGTCTCTTGTAGAGAGCATATGCATGGGTCTTGTTTTCTTATCCATTCAGCTACCCTATGTCTTTTGAATAGAGCATTTAATCCATTTACATTTAAAGTGATTACAGATAAGTACTTAGTTACTGTCATTTTATTATTCGTATTTGTTATTTCTATTTTCTTTTTTCCTCCTTATCTTTTTTACAGAAGTCCCTTTAACATTTCTTATAATACTGGTTTGTTGGGTGATGAATTCTTTAAACTTTTTTGTGTCTGGGAAGCTCTTTATTTCATTTTCCCTTTTAATCGAAAGCCTTGCTGGGTAGAGTATTCTTGGTTACAGATTCTTGTTTTTCATAACTTTGAATATTTCTTGCCGTCCCTCATGGTCTGCAAAGTTTCCACTGAAAAATCAGAAGACATTCTTATGGGGGTACCCTTGAAAGTAACTAGCTGCCTTTCTCTTCCTGCTTTTAAAATTCTCTCTTTGTTTATGACCTTTGGCATTTTAATTATGATGTGTCTTGGTGTGGGTCTGTTTGAATTCCTCTTGTTTGGGACTCTTTGCTTCCCAAACTTGTATGTCTAATTCTTTTGCTAGGTTACAGAAGTTTTCTGTCATTATTTCTTCAAATAGATTCTCAATCCCTTGCTCTCTCTTTTCCCCTTCAGGTACTCCTAAGATCTGAATATCGTTACGCTTCATATTGTCCCAGAGGTCTCTTAAACTATTCTCATTTTTTAATTTCTTTTTTCTTTTTGTTGTTCTGTTTGGGTGTATTCTGCTACCTTGTTTCCCAGTTCACTGATTCAATCTTCTGCTTCATCTAACCTACTGTTGAATCCTTCTAGTGCATTCTTCATTTCAGTTATTATACTCTTCATTTGTCTGGTTCTTTTTTAAGGTTTCTATGCCTTTTTTAATGCTTACTATCTCTCTGTTGAGATTCTCATTGTGTTCATCCATTCTCCTCCCTAAGTTTATTGAGCCTCCTTATAACCATTATTTTGAATTCTGTCTCTGGTAGGTTGCTTGCCTCCATTTCATTTAGCTTATTTTCTGGAGTTTTCTCCTGTTATTTCATTTCTGGCATGTTTGTTTTCTCATTTTCTTAGCCTCTCTGTGTTCATTTCTATGTGTCAGGAATATTTGTTTCATCTCTTAACTTTGGCCAGATGGTATAATGTGGAAGGTGTCCTATGTGGCCCACTGGCACACTCTCCCTGATCCCCTATGCTGTGGTCTCTGGATGTGATCTTTGTGTGAGTTGTCTGTGATCTTATCTTGTCAACAAGCCTTTATTGTTGTAAGCACGTCAGTGGATGTAATTAGTGCTCTGGCTGACTCCTGGGAATTGGCTGCATGGGGGTTGACGCCACTGAGTGGGATTTGCCCTAGCAGGCTTGTGTTCTTGCTACAACAATCTTTTGTGTGTACTGCTAATGGGGCTAGTCAGGAGTTGCTTTGTTGTGGTCTGGTGCCAGCCTCTGGATGCACTGGTTTTGTGACCCCTAGGGAGGGTCTCCCCCGTAGGCCAAGGTCGACTGCTGCTTTTGATTGCTCAGGGATACCAGGTGGGAGCTACAAAATGATCTGCAGATGGTTGTTGCCTATGCTGCATCTATAGATAAGTGGAAGAGACAATATTGTAGGCAGCAGTCCAATTATTCCCCGTTCCTGACCTAGGGCAGTTTAGTAGAGGGACCAGTGCTCCTCCAGATCTGATTGCCTTGCCTGTCAGTTGCCCATAAGTCTTTGAAACTGGAAAAGCCTCTGGGTGATATCCATGTTGGGTGGTACAAGGACCCCGGGAGTCTCCTGGGTCTATTGAGTAAATTTCCCCTGCCACTGTAGTATCAGTTTATATGCCAGCACTGTCTCTCTGATTCCCTGTACAAGTTTCTAATCATAGCAAGGTCAGCTGCTGCCCACCTTGGGCCCAAATGTGCCACCCCAAGGCAGGGGCAGCTGCCTAGCAACATGCAGCAGGCACTTTGTGTATTGAATGAAGCGGGAGCTCAGGGAGTCAAGGGCCATCAAGCCAATACAGACCCTTGCAATCTCCTCAAGTGATATTGCAGCTCGTACAGGCAGCAGTGGTCTGCCTACAACTGTTTTCCCCAAAGTGTGCCCACTGCACTAGCCAAGGTCTGTTGCCTATGCAGACTACACAGCCTCAGAGCCAAGCAGGGCATGGGAGGCTGCCTGTCATTGGGTTGCAGGCACCTTGTGGTTTGGGTGAAGCGGGATCTCAGGGAGACAAGGTCCATCCGGTCAATACAGCCTCAGATTTGCTGTACTTCTGCGCCTGGGTGTTCCCATTGTAGTCACAGATCACAGTGAGACCAGCTGCCATCTGGGGTGGTCTCACAGACCCTTGCATTCCCTGGATGCAATACTGCAACTCTTGTAGGCAGCTGATTTCCATGCAGCGCCCACCCTGTGCTAGCCAAAGTTTGTTGCCTGTGTGGATTGAGAGACCCAGGGAGAGGGGCAGGGCTGTGGCAGGTCACTGTCAATGGGTCACCTACTGCAATTTGTGGGTAGGGTGGGGCAGGGTCTCAGAGAGACAATGGCAGTCAGATCAATACAGCCTCAGTCTTGCAGCAATTTTGGTAACCATTTGCGTGTTCCCGCAGAAGTCTCAGATCACAGCAAGACCAGCTGCTGTGTGGGACTGGCGCACAGATCCCCAAGATCCGCCCAAGTTTGTGTTGCCAGCAGTGATCTATCTGCCTGACCCTATCTCAGAAATGCAGCTCATAGAGCTGGCTGCCAGCTGTGAATGCTTGGCCCTGAATCAGCACAGAGAGCAGCAGACATCCAGTAAAGAAAGCCCTGGGCAATCTGCAGGTTGGATGGGGTGGGCTGATCTCCTCAGGCCAGCACTTCCTAATGGCCTTAAGGGAGGGGTCTGCACAGTCAAGCTGGCACAGTCTGTAGACTGCCCGTTAGGGGGACTGGACTAACGCACAATGGTGGCTCCGCTTCTAGCTCTCCTTCTGGCGCTAGGTAATGCAGACTTTCTCAGTATGAATCCTGTGCGAGCCTCTGACCCACTGCTGATGTCCCGGGTGAGTGTCTGCAGGTCAGAAATTCTCTGTGCAGGTCCTTCAAAGGGGCTTCTAGGGTTTCAGTCTCCTTCTGTCTAGCCCAGATAGCTGGAATCCCCTCTGGTTTTTATAGTCAGAGTTATTGGAATCTCCTCTTCCCTGGGCTGTGACTCTATGTTGGGGAACCCCTGAATGAGGCCAGGATCCCTCTCTCCTTCAGAGGGGCCTCTGCAGCCTGGAACTCCCTCCTGGTGATCCTCCACCACCTGTGGGTGTGGGTCCAGCCCAATTCGTGACATTACCCATCCTACCAGCTTCAATGTGGCTTCTTTATATTATCAGATGTAGATATTACGATCAGCTGGACTTCAGGTGATTCTCCACATTGATTATTTTATAATATGGTTGTAATTTCAATGCGGACCTGAGAGGAGGCAAACCCAGTTTTTACCTAGTCCGCTGCCTTCCCAGTATTTCCCTGACTCCTCAAGGCTTGATGTTGGGCCAGTAGTGACCCGGCTCTTGGCCCCAATTCCAAGTTTGAGCAGTCTTATGGGACAATGAAGCAAATATAGAAAGCCAAGGCATCTGAGCTTTTGTGTCTTTTGCCCACACTAATGGCCTGCAGAGATATCCATAGTCCTGTTAGAATTTCAATTATTGGTCAAGACAGATGACCAAGATCATATCACTTAATTTTATACACATGGTCTAGGCACATCTGGGAGCTCTCTTCCCTTCTACACACCCTTGATTCACAATCTTGGGTCCATGGAGATTATTCTGTTGCTATTACAACTATATGTTAGGGTACAGGAAATTCATTGGATAGGTAGAAAGCGTAGACAAAAAAAAAAGCTCTTTTATTATGGAAACCTGCTGTCTCTGTAGGATCTACCCAGATATTATGGCTTAAGCCTATCTGGGGATTTTCTGCCTCTCCATTCCACCTCTCCAGTTATCAGCCTATGCAGATGGCACAGATCTGCTCTGTGAGACTCACTAATGTTGAATTACTCGTCTCTCCTTATTCTTGGAGTGGGCAGCAAGAAAGTTTTGTTCTTACTAAAGTATGCTACAGAATATTCTGTCTATGCCTCAAGTACTTCCTATTTCATTAAGGATCCAGATTTTTTAAAATCAAAAGTCAGGAAGAGACAACCCCTTAACCCCAGTTTTTATTGTTAAATCCCTTCCTTGATTCACTGACCAGAGAAAAGACTAGCTGAATCAGTTTAAAAACTAAAGTTGGACATTACAGGAGAAACTAATCAGTGATGATATAAAAATATTATCCTACCGCAAGATTTAATGATCCTCAAGCTTTCCTCCTGGTTTTCGAGCCACTGGGTGTTCTGATCTGAGGAAAAAATGATTAACAACTTTGGCAGCTTTCTAATTTTATTTTATTTTTTAAGAAAGTATTCCCTATTGTTTCCTAATAGAAAAAATGATTTGTAATAAATTCTTAGCTTTTTCTACAGGGGAATGTTGCCCTTTCTGCCCTCACGGTGCTGACTTTCAGACATACTAAAAATGTGGCATGCAGCAATCAAGTACAGGTCATATAAAAAAAGCAGAGAATGACAATGTACAACTGAAGCCTATGCAAACTGGGTAAAACCACAACATTCTATGAATGCACAAAAGATGAACAGAGCATGTCAGAGGCATTTAGGAAGCTTGGATTCTTCATACAAATTGGAAACTCTGAAAAGAACTAAGGAAAAACAGGTCTTATAAATCACTATTTAAAAGAAAACATATGTAAGTAAAGTAGCTCACTCCTTTATTCTTCTCTTCTAAATTATATTGTTTTCATAGAAAAAAGGAACCAACTGAGATTTTACTAGCAGCCACCCTCTCTCCTCCTTACCATCGCACAATCCCCTTCCTCCAAATAAAAAAGCCATATGATTTGCTGAATAATTGTGAAGTAATAGCGAGAGACTATGTTGAAACATTAATTGACATTTCTTGGTCCAAGTTTCCTTGTGCTCATTTTCTTCCCTACTCCCAATGGCTGGGCAATAGTGATAGCTTTCCATATGCCTTCATCCTTAGGGTAGGCAGGAATAAACAGCCACATTCTTTTTTTCCCCATTATTGAAAACTTGATGAAAAGACAATTTATTGTAAGTAAAAACACTTGTGATTTGCAATGTTTGTGATTTTTGATAGAGAAAGGCATTGTGGGCTTAAGATCCAGAGTTTGTGGATTTAACACAAAGCTTTCATTTAAAAACAGAACAAAATGAAACAAAAACATAGGATGGAGGATACAGGTTGATGACATGTGAGTTGTTTTCCCACCAGAGGAGAAACACAGAGACATCTCCTGGACTGTAGAAATGAGCTTGAAGAAATTGGAAAATAGGGCTAGAAATTAAAAGTGTGGCTTGTTCTCTAGTCTCTGTTTATGCCCACATTTACTACCTGCCAATACTGTGGCTGAAACCTCAATTAAGGATGGAAATAAGAAAGCAGAAAAGGCTATGTCTCAATTCCCAACTGGAACTCTTGGAGGAGGTGGTCACCCAACATAAAGTGATCACAATATATTATAAATGATGATGTATGCTCTGGCATAAATATTTTTTTTGATATATTTTTAGATATAGAAAGTATTTAAATATAAGGATGCTATAAATAGTGATACATATATTAAAAAAAATACTAGGTCAGAAGAATTTTTAGATTAGCAATGTGAGGTGCTTTGTGGATACTCTCCCCAGTAAGCAACAATAATTGGTGAAAAGTATTAAAAATTTTTAAATCTCTAGAAGTTGTCCTTAAGTCATACATCAAATGGAGAAACATTTACTTAAGAAAATCTACTAAACTTGGTAAGAACAGAAAGAGTCAGTAACATTTGAGCCATGACATGTTTCCTTTCCCTTCCCAGGTCACAGTGAGAGAAGTTCTGCTATAGGCATGTAAAGCTAAGAATATGGGGTTCTGTTTCACTATAGCTCCAAAACTAGAATTATGGTTTCTCCCCAGAAGGGGCAGGTCACCAGTATTTCTCTTCCCTACCTCCCCTAGCTCCAAGTTGCAGGAGCTCTATTCTATTCAAAAATAGCAGATAAATTGGGGATTTTCTTTCTCCACCCAGTACCTTGTCATAGGAAAGAAGTTCTATACTAGGCATAGACAGCTAAGAATGCTGGGCCCTAATCATCCTTGTCCCAGCTCATGTATATAGCAAAAGTGCTACAACAGGGTAAGTAAGCTGAAAACACCAGAGGCTACCTTTGTCTAGAACTCTGCTCATAGAACATGGGTGTCTCTGTAAGAGGAACTAACTGCTGTCTGTCGTTACCCTCAACTCTGGAACAGTAGCATCTGTGTTCTGTCCCAGGGGAAGAGGAAGGCTATAAAAACAAAGAAGTCCACAGTTCTCTCTAAGAGGACTCACTTTATATGGAGCAGAGTGTGGAGAAGTTCAAGCCTAGGGGCACAGCAGAACACAATGGAAATTTTGGTAGTGAGTAATTAGGAGGGGAGCTTGTAGCTCTGTAAAAGCACTCGGAAAAGGCAAAACAGCTAGAAGGTTAACAGAAATAATAAAGGAAAAAAACAGCTAAGAAGAACCTTCTTGGGAGTGGAGGAAACCTTAAGATCTGGCCACAAATACTACTCCTGCAAACAGAAGTTATAATAATGTTTCTGTTCAGACACAATTAGATCAGATTTCAAAGTCATTTAATTACGACGGTGTTGTCAAAAACAATAGAATAATGAGTGAGAAATTAGCAGAGGCTAACTGCTGGGTATGATGCCAACACAGGCAGACCAAGCCAGTAGCTTGACAGAGAGTTCATGAAAAGAGACAGTCAAGGAGAACCTGGGAACCTACTCAGTGGGGTAGGAGGAGTCAGGATAATTTTGTATATCCCCAAGTCTGTGCTCTTTGAGAAGCCATATCAAAAGTTACACATTTCAGGAAAAATAGTCTTCATTGAACTAGTTCAGGTAAGTAACTAAAAGAACAAATAAATAAAATAAAAAATTTAAAAAAAACAAGTAGTCTAGCAAACGGTGACAGTATCAGAGTTGCTATAATATATTATAAAAATATCTAGTTTTCAACAAAGACTACAAATTATAAGACAAGCAAATAAATAAGAAGGTATAACACATATTCAGAATTAAAAGAAAAATAAAACAGGCAACAAAAACTGCCTTTAAGAAAGCCCAAATGTATTTAGCAGACAGAGACTAAAGTAGCGATTATAAATATGTTCAAAGAACTAAACGAAGTAATGCTTAAAGAATTAATAGAAGGTATGATGATAATGTTAGAGAACATCAATGGAAAATAGAAATTATTAAATGAACCAAAAGAAAATTCTGGAGTTCAAAAGTCCAATAACCCAATAACAAAATTATTAGAAGTGAGAGAAGAACAAATCGGTAACCATGAAGATAGATTGGTAGAGATCATACAATTTGAGATCAGAAAGAAAAAAGAATGAGGAACTATTTTCATCATCTTCTCAGTCACTGGCTCAGTTCTCTTCTTAGTGCACTGATTACTTGGAACCATATTCCTGAGTCTTGACCTTGATTATTTCCTGGAATTCCTGGCCACTCTGCTCCATTTACTTGATGAGACTCCCTTATACATAAACACTTCCTTGAATGAAGCTGAATTCATCATGACCTTGTCACAATGCATGGTGGAAGTCGGTTACTGCTTCTCAGTAGCCAGGTTTATCACCCACCCTCCATCTCTGTTTCCTTTCTCCAGTGCTGTTGCTGTTGGGATGTCATAACATACTTTCAACTCAGCTTGCCCTAAAAGATACCTAAAAAATTAATTATGTATTAAAAATATGTTCTATAAGCCGAATTTTCTGCTAACGAGTTCCACCTATTTTATCTGATTCAATCTTCATTGCAGACCTGCAGTGTAGTGGATGTTATTGTTTTCACTTTCTGTTGAATAAACCAAGACCTAGAGACGGTACTATTTTTACAGTCATGTGTTTAACATTGAGCTATGATTATAACCAGTTCTCTTGACTTTCCATCCAGTGCCATTATAAATTAAATGGCCTCTAAACACCTCCATTTTCATCAGAAAAGGATATTCAACCAAAAATCTATTTCCATTTCATCAGCTTCAGTGACAATAAAAGAATTAATTTTTTTATATGACAATTTTGTGACTCCTCAGATACTGTATAAATTCATAGTCAAATGGCTTTTAACCTCTTTTAAATATTCCTTTATATTTTGTTACATTGGCCCTTTTCTTTGTTTTTGTTTTTTATCATATCAAATCTAGATCAAAGTCATAACATGACTTTCTTCATTTATGGAACATCCTAGATTATTTTTCTTTGTATATCAGTTATATGCTATGTCTTTTCTCGGTCTAAACAACAGCCAATCTCTGTATTTTGGCTGCAGGTGACTTATGAAGCCCTACAAATGGAACCTACCATCTGTTTGATAGCTAAGGATTTCAACTTTTGTTTGTCAAAGTAGATATTTAATCCAGATTGATAATTACAGTTTTATATGATCTATTTTAACTTTCATAATCTTAAGAGGATATCTCTGAACATGACTTTGCTCTTTGACTTGGTTTTTCTAATTTAGATTGCTCCTGACTACAATTCCAGTTGGTGTGGTCTACTTCATCTAGTATATATGCACCTGCTCTAAGGCACTTTGATTTGAAGTGCCCCATTTCTGCTTTAAATTTTCTTGTTAGTGTAGAAGTCACTTTTCAAATCTTCAGAAGGATTTATAAATTTTCTTCCTTTCTTTAATTTATTCTTCAGTCTTTCATTCAACAGAAAAACATTAGTGCCCACAATGTGGCAGTAGCAGTCACCTGGATTATGATGTTGAACAAAAGAGGCACAGTCTTTGTCATCATGAGCTCATGTTCTAGTGGAGAAAAAACAGCACAGAAAAAAATTCAAGAAGGTGGAAGAATTTAAGGAACAGCCCTAAGTTTAAAAAAATAGATGTTTTTAATAAACGAAATGATCAATAACATAACTGAACTGTAGAAAAATTATGCAGATTACACAGGGTGAATCTGCTTAATGATCTGCTAGATCTTTGTAGAAATTTTTGATTTTACACCAGCTACAGTGGGAACAACAGATTGATTAATATCCAAAGACTATCATTCTCATTTTCTAAATGAAGACTACTTTGTGAGTCACAGGGTAGATAAAAGAGTTAGGAGATTAGCAAAGAGTCAGGCAAAAGATAATCATGGTCTAGTCTAAGAAGAGGACAAAATAAAGATGTAATTTGGAAATAAGATTAACATAATTTGAGGAAGATCTGAACAATGATTCAAGGACCTTGATGTAATGTCCATGACAGTATCAAATAAGATAAAGCCAGTTGATGCTGCATGAACAAATAATCACATGGCTAATAATAATAATATTAATAATGATAATAATAATAATATTTCTTGCTTATGCTACATATCTATTCATGAGTGGATAGGGGGACTGCTCATCATAGTCACTGAGTGGTGTTAAAGA
>NW_011889054.1:2769929-2789939 GCF_000151845.1 Pteropus vampyrus | reverse complement strand
AGTATTTACTATATGTCAGGCACAGTGTTAGGTGATTTAGCTTCATCTTATTTATTTCTCACAACAATTATGTTTTTAGACCTTTATTCCAATATTGTAGTGATGTGCTATCAGAAGTCAGGAGCTAAATGCCACACAATTGCCTGAATCATTGATTTTATTTTAAGTATGTTTTATAAAAAAAATTATGACATAAAACATTAAATTTTTGAAATTTTCAAAAGAAAATAAGCAACTTTAAAGAAATTTAAAGTTTATTGTTTGCTATGTCAATTGTTCAGACTTCTGCTTATCAGTTAAGAATTTAACTTAGCTGCATTAAAGAGAAAACTGAAATGTCAGTGGTTTATAGAGGGTAAGGGTTTTATTTATCAGGTAATGAGAAGTCTAGAGTGAGATAGGTAGTTCAGTGCTGTCATAATTATCACCAGAAATCTGACTCCTATTATTGTGCTAAGCCATCCCACCATGTGCTTGTAAACTCATGGTCACAAGATGGAACCTATTCTGCTTCACCACTGATTCTATGTTCAGAAATAAAGGAGACTGGGAAAGGCAAAAGGCTAAGAGAAAAGTCAGCCAAGTTTGTCCCATTAGAAATGGTTTCTTAGAAGAGCTAACCAAAAGCTTTATTTCAAATTAATTGGTCAGAATTGTTTTACTAGGGAAACTTTAGCTGGAAGGAAGGTTAGAAAAATTAGTTTTTTAGCTGGGTAATTGCCACATTCAGTAAAACTGGGATTGTGTTAGTAAGAAAGTAAAAGAGAAATTGAGACTGGGTAGGTAAAAGTTAACCACCCAAAAATAATCTAAATGTACGTGATGGCTAGAGTATGACTTAGAGACATGTCCATTGGTCATCACAGAGTGGCTACTCTAAGAAGGACTGCTTTTAACTCAACAGTATATGCCATCTGGGTGGTCCATCTCCTTGCAAGAATCTACTGACTGCTACTTGAACTTATAAACAGATCATTGTTTTAGTCTTTCATAACTTGAGTTAAGGCTATGTATGTCTGAAACCACTATGGAAATTCAACGTTGGAATTCTCTATATACTGCTAACCATATGAGTACTCTCTGTCTACCTTTTATTGGAGAAAGTTGCTATCTTAATTTCTTAGAATTTGGACAAAAGATTCAGCTGAAACTGGACTGTGAAAATATCAAATACAATTTATTTAAGAGAACTCTACTGTGGACAAATGGCATCTGAAGAAGCCCAAACTGATTCAAAAATGGTGCTTTGATGTACAAGCAGTGGTGCCTTGGGCACGACATTTTTTTTCCCCTCAGAAAATTTAAATCTCTGAACTAAGACTGATGGGACTGTCCTGTCCCCAGGTGCTTTTTAATATTATTATTTAATCACACTGTGGTCATCGGTAAACGAGGCCCTGCTGATGATAGGAAGGTTAGCGCCTTGTTTTCAGAATTCTCTCATGTTTATTTCAAAACAGAAAGACTGCTTCTTAGCATATGAGTGCCAAGATTCAGATTTTCAGCATCAAACTCTGTGATGTCCTCAGGCCTGGCTATTTTAGGAGAAAACAAATCTCCCTTTTCGTAGTGGAGGTACAATTCAGTTATTCCCTAGATTAACCCCCCACTATAATCTAGTGTTTTCAATTTACTCAAATCCCACCAGAAAATATAGGGAGACTTTGAAGGGCATAGGAAATATGCAAAGTCAAAAGTAGTTAGATAAAAACCATTATGCAGCTGAAAACTTTGTAATTAACAATGTAATATATCATTTCTAACCGAAACACAGATAATTAAAATGGACCGACCGTTAACTCAAAGGAACAAACAAGGCAAAGATGGCCTTGCAGTGCCCCCTAGCAAACATCATGAAATTCCTCTCTATAACATTGCTTCTTTGTTATCATAAATCTGGTTTAAGCTATTTTGAAGCCATAGTCCAGACATTTCTTGTTCCTAAGCACTACTGAAACAATTTGATAAATAATTTAAAAATATATATATGCTGTTGTCCATTTAAAAAATTAGACCAGAAATCAGAATAATATTCTTTGATTGCAATCTGCAACCAAACACGCATATGATTGATTTTTTTCTTCCATCTCTTTTTTCTTTCTTTTCTTCATTTTTAAAACATTTTACTTAGCCAGTAATCTTGAACAGAAAGCACAATAAAAGTCAAAACAAAGCTAATAGGGTTTCAGAGCTGTTTTTCTTTCCTCTGGAAATTCACATGTGTTAGCTCATCATTCAATTCTGCTAAGCAGACTATTTTTATATAGGACTAGCTGAATTTTACAGTCTATTTATCTTACACCTTTTAATTAAATGGCCTCTACCTGGTGCCCAATGCCTATTCCACCATCTTACATAATGTATCTGTTCGCATTTTCTTTCTGATTAAGAATAAGAAACGGTTGCAGGGAATGAAATGGAAATATGTGAAAATCACAGTGAGGCATAACATTTTCATATTTCAACCTGTATGTGTCTTGAGCTTTTCATTCAGGTCAGCTGAGCTCCTAAATGCTGTGAGTGATTACTAATTCCATTTGGTTTTCCCAGCGAAGCTGAAGGTGAGGAGAGTGTGAGAGATTTTACGACAACCAAAAGATGGATAGAAGCATAGAACAATAGTGTTCAATTTCAAGAAAGTCAACAGATATGTTAAAAATTAGGCAATTCTTCTCGGTGTTATGGAAAATTATAGAGTGAAAATAATAAGTAGACGATATTTGATTAAATATTTAATTAGGCCAAACATACACAAGCCTCTTAATTTAGAAGATGTTCTGTAGAATTGTATTCCACCGAAGTGAAGTAGAGAAACACTTAAACAACGCCTTCTTCTGATTATATTCAATTGCTGACTTGATCAGGCCAAGCATGTCACCCAACATTACTCTCAAACCAAGTCACATTTCATATTGCTATTCCACATACTAGACCCAGTTTTGCAGACAGGATGATGCTCAGGATACAAATTTCCCCTTGCTTATCCACAATATTGACTTATTAACATTTTGCCTTCTTGATTAAATGGCTTTAGAGAGGTTTACCCTTTGACACTCAAGGACCAACATAATTGCATTACAGGCTACTCTTGCCAATGTTAATGTTCAAGAAGAAAATACAAAAGTGATGATGCTTTTCTGGACAATGCCAGCTCAGGAACAATGGGAGAACATTGTGAATTAGACATTAAAGCTCAGTGCATTTTGGTTATAGTAAGCTCCTGCGTGGAGACCTAGCACTTTATTCCATTAAGTGTTACTTCAGAAAATACATTCCATTCCCACTACTTTGTGAGCTGCAGAATCCAAAATCACTAGAAAATGGTGAGAAGAGACACATGAGTAGAAAAAATATATATATTAAAAATGTTTCAAAATAAGAACTTTAAATTTTTGAATATACATTGCAAGCACACGTTAACTTCAGGTACAGAAAGTTGCCCCTGTGGTAGTCATAGTGCCTCCTTTCTTATATCTGTCACAACCTTTATGATTAATTAATCATATGTTTATTCCTCCTACCAGACTATGAATCCTCCAGGACAGAATCTGAGTTATAGTCAAGTTATACTGCAAGTGGTGTACTTGGCACAATGTAATGGGTACAAGATTATTTATTGAATTGGATTGAATTGAATTAAGTTAATACTTGTTATATGTCACTACCCAATTAGTCAGCAAGGATTGGGGGCTTATTGCAGAAAAACAAACATACTAGCTTGCCCTGTGACTCAGTATTCTGCAAAAAAAGTTTGGTTCTATGGTCTTGATTAAAGCTGATATTGGATTTTTCTAAGCATAGTGATAAATAGTTAACCAATTGCACATTTCCACGTAACTCCAAAGGGAACTAGGTACCTATTATGCAGTCATCTTCAACATTCCAGTACCCTCCCTGTCTTACAGCATAAAATAAGCTATTTCTACAGAGACCATTTATGAATGTATTTTGTTTTAAAAGCACATCTATCTTGCAAATCAATGTTACAGGTGCTGTGTTTTAGACAGTAATTGACCTCTAAATATTTTCAGAGCACTTGACACTCAGCAACCCATTTCTTGGTGCCATAGCATGTGGTATACTTTAAAAAAAATCATAATTGCAAGGTTAAAGCATAATCAAACAAACAGGAATGCTAACACAATTAAAATAACTAAATAAAGGCACTTAACAAAAGAATTAGGAAGAAATCTTGTGAGGCAGATGAAGTGGTCTGTGTCGTGATTAAGAGGTGGGTTGAAAGCTGGACACATGATTCAGGAGAGAGGATTTAAATTAGGCCCATTGTCTACCAATGTGGGGGGAAGCTCACCCCTGTGGCGGCTCTGAGTAATATGACAGAAGTAGGCTGGAAGGGGCCTGAGCAAACCATGCACCACTTAGGGTGAGAACGAAGAGAAAGAGACTAGAAATGCTGCAGAAATACTGTCAGGATAACTGGTAAAATCTCAAAAGACAGGAGCCACTGGACCGATTTAATGACACAAAGAAAGAGTTTCCTCTGATAGCCTTTGCCTAAAAGTAAACAATGCTATGGAGTGGAACATAATTCATCCGTTAACCCTAGGGATCAGAAGCATCAATAGTAATCCCTGGGTTATAGGGAAGTTATGTGATTCTTGTCATTCTGTTCCCTTCTCAGTCCTCTACTATATACAATAAACACACTCTTAACACACACACACACACACACACACACACACACACACACACACACACCACAGTTTCCCTCAGGGCCAGTTTGATATTATGAATTAAAATACAGCAATGTTTGGATTGTAATCACCTTAGTTAATATTATCCACCTACTGAACTAATATCTCTAGCAAATTGTTCAAAACCTGAACAATTTATAACCCTCTGGGCAGATGCCATACATTCAAATCCTGTAAACTTTTTACCCAATTCCTTGTGATAGAACAAAATCCTTCCTTTTTTAACAAATGTAATTTACAAAAAATGAAGATATGAAGCAGGATCATTTTCATAGGCACATGCTACATTTTTTGTCTCAAAATCATTAATATTGATAGCATAAAAATGATCTACATTTGTAGTAGTAGACAAAAACATTTCGGTTACTTATTTTTAAAATTATTTTTTATTTTGTATTAAAGTAATGAATACACATGATTTTAAGTCATGACTTTTCTAAAGATTTGTAACCTAAATAGTGCCCCTCCACTTTTTCTATTACCCAATATCCTCCCCAAAAGACTTTAATTCTTTTGGCTGTTTCACATTTACATAAAATTTTTAAATAATTTGTTTGCATTACTATTTCTTTAATCATCAATTTCAAATATTATCAGTTTATTTTTGTTATAGCAATTAATGCCACCCTACCTCCAGTCAAACACAACAGGTATATACACACACATACATACACACCCACATACACGCACACACTTCCTTTCCCTTCTTTCTTCCAGTGTAATAATAATTCCCTTAATGGAAAGTCAGAGTTTATATTATTTAAGATGACCTTGTAGTATATATCATAATTGCATTTCTTTTCTCTTACATTTTGCCCATGGAAGACCTTTGCTTTGCAGCTCTTTATCCTGTACTTGCTACTCTCTCAGTCTCTGTACAGTAGTCATACTGGAACTCTACTGCTTTTTTGGTCTGGATTCTCCCTCTGCCAGATCTTACGTCTTTCTCATGTTTAGTTTATTCCTTCGTTTGGCTAACGCATATCCTACAGTAACTTCCTAAGAGGAGGATCAACAAAGAAATATTTAAAGTACTTATATAATCTAAAAATTATTTCTACCTCAAACACTCTTGATAATTTGCCTAAATATGAAATTCTTGGTTGAAATTTTTTTCTCTCAGAGTTTAAAGACATCGCTTCTCTACTTTAGAAAATACAAGATTTTTAGTAAGAAATCTAATGGCAACTGAATTGTTTCATTACATATGATCAATTTTTTTTTGTAGTTGATATGATCATTTACCTAATACCAGAAGCTTCTAGGACTTCCTTTTTTCTTTAATGTGTTTAGATTTCTTGATAAATCTAAGCAATTTTTAAAATGTATTAATCTGTTTGGCACTCAATGTACTTTTCCAATCTGAAAAAATATGTACTCTAGAAATTTCCTTAGAGCATTTATTTGATAATTTTTTTCCTTTTATAATTTCTGTTGGCCTTTAACACCTTATAGGTGAAACTCCTGAAATCCTGTTTCTTTTTTCATATATTTTATTCTTTCATCTTTTTATTCAATTTTCTGAGGAAGTATTTCGGGCTTATTTTTCAATCATTTTATTGAACTTTAAACTTTACTTCTATATTTTAATTTTCCAAATCTTTTTCTCAGAATGTCCTTTTTTTCATGGTAGTCTACTCTTGTTTTATAGATGCAACTTCTCTACTGTCTCTGAAGAAATAAAATATACATGTGTGTGTTTTTGTGGGTTATCTATGAGGGCATTAAATGTTATCCTCATTGAATACAAGCTAATATATTTTCTTTTCTAAAACAAAATTTTTGTAATTTAAACTTTATTCATCCCTTAAAAAAGTTGTAACTCACTCATTAAAATATCTGCATGATGCTTAATTGATTTGCTTAATATATTAGTACTTAATACAAAATAACTATATTTCACTCTTGATTTAGAGTAATTCATGAAATCCTAAGAATCATAACCAATTATCATTGCTATACATATTACATAAAATACTTTAATAGGTTTAGAAAGACTGCTGTATAAAAAATAACAATTGCCCATTTTTGTCCCAATTATACAACTATTTATAAAATGGACTGTCATAATTTCATGGAGGAGGATTTTCCATGAAGTTTTCTAACAGAAAGGAGTATTTTCTTTCCATACATTTTCCATATTAGTGCCATGGTAACCCATTGTGTTACTTCATAAAATAGGTAAAGGACTTTGCATTTTGTTGTTCCTTGTTCCTGGAATGTTCTCTGCCCACATCGGTTGTTCTTTCATTTGGGATTCTGCTCACATGTCATATCATCAGGGAAGCTTTCCCCATGCACTAAATAATAACAGCTACTATCCCCTTCCCACTTATGGTATTTCACTGGATTGTCAGTTAGAACTTAATTATAGGAGAGATCACTATCTTCTAACATTCTTTACATCTATCTCTTAGTCTTCTAGCAATTCATTTTTTGTCTTGCTCAGAGTAGTATAGACAAGTCCTTCTCAAATCTAGGATCTTGTTAAAATGCAGATTCTGACTCAATAAGTCTGAGATGGGACTGAGACTTCACATTTTTAATAAGTTCCCAGGTAAAGCCAATACTCCTAGCCCACAGGCCATATTTTGAGTAAAACGTGTGTAGACACCACAGCAATAGGTACATATAGGCCAGTGCTAGAGGTCTAGGAATTTAGACAGTAGTAATCAGAAATATACTGCGAATGTCTGCAAATTATCTTGGGTCTTTCCTACAGAAGTCTTGATCTCTGGCTGGAAGATGTAGATAGCCAAAGTCTGTTCTGGTTTATATAAGATGGACCAGAGAAACAGGCTTTATAGAGTATATCCTATACCACTGTAAATGTTCTTGATGTAAGGTCAGTAAGAGCCAGAACTGTTTTTTTATTCATCTGTCTATCTATGGTCTCTGAAATAGAATCTCACTCTAAGTAAGAGTTCAATAAATGTTTGTTTATTTGGATGGAATATGAACGAAATCTTTCTGGTCTTATATTTCTAGTTGCCATCTTAATTAAATGTATTGAGAATCCTAGTGGCATATGGGCTGACTCTCCAAGAGTGTAATTGCTGAAATTATGCTTTGAGATTCTTTCTGTTCATACAGATAAGAAATGTCTCAATATTTTTGTCAAGCTGAATTTAGAAGCATTCAAATTAAACTCTTACTAGTTTCCTTGCATCAAAAATAACTAACTTTACTATTTTTCTAATAACATGGGTAAATCACAACAGCTTTTCTATTTTGTCTCTCTTATTATCATAAATTCTTTGTTGTAAAGAACTAATTCATAACAATCCAATGCAGCCTTTGACTACATTAATACATCTCAATAAAATGATCCATTAAACAATATCTTAATGATGATAGAATTTTTTTATAATGGAAAAATGCCCTGAGTTTATCATGACAGTCTAGATTAAAAGCCAAGTTCTCCCATGCTTTAGCAGTGTAGACCCACTGTAAAATAAGGAATGTATTGACTTTTGCCACCAGTGACTGACACAGAGCTTCTAAAATCCTTGCAAATAGGAGTGCTAGGAGAATCTTTTGTTCTAATATTGAGTCTTTGACCCTTGTTCCTAACCAGAGCTCCTAAGACCTTTGTAATTTACTGAATGTTAGAAGCATCTGAAACAGAGCTCCCCAAACCTTTGCAATGTTCTGGATAATAAAAACACTTTTTGTTCTAATGAGATGACTCTTGGTTGGCTCCTGGATGGCTCCTGTCTGTGAGCTGGTCACAAAAAAACCAAGCCATGATTAGAAGCTTGAAACTTTTAGTCCCACCTCCCACTCTCCAGAGACAAGAGAAGAGCTGGAAGTAACATTAATAATCGATCATGTTTACATGATGAAGCCTACATAAAACCCAAAGAGTACAGATTTCAGATATCTTCCAGGTTGGCAAACATATCTATGTGTCTGGGGGGTGGTGCACCTCAACTCCACAAAGACAGGTTCCTGCACTCAAGATCCTTCAAACTTCACCCTATGTATCACTTCATCTGAATTTTCATTTGTATCCTTTATAAAATATATCTTTTATAATAAATCAGCAATAATAAGTAAACTATTTTTCTGAGTTCTATGAGCCACTCCAGCAAATGATCAAATCTGAAAAGGGGATCGTGGGAACCTCCAATTTGTCACCAATTGGACAAAAGCTGTGGGTTACCTAAAACCTCTACTTTTGATTGGCATCTGAAGTAGGGGAGCAGTCTTGAGGGACTGCATCTGTAACCTAAGTACATCTGTACTAATTCTGGTTAGTGTCAAAATTTGATTGTAGTTGTTGGAGAATTGGTCAGGTGGGAAAAATCCCACACATCTGGTGTCACAGTGGTTCGAATGTGAGTAAAGGAAAAAACACTGTGAATTTTCCTTTAAACACCCACATGTCAAGTGAAAATCATCACAACCTACTTTTAGACCCTCAGGTCAAGTAGAAATAATCACACAAAGTTGTCTTAACAGTCAACAGATTCATAAATGTAAAAAGTATACCAAACTCAGTGCTTGGCGCGAGACAGGGTTTTTGATTTTTAACTTCTAAAGCACTTCTACATTCCTTATTTTGTATGAATTTTCCTAAGAGCATTTTGTAGTGGCAATGCAAGAGAAGGGGTATTATAAGCATCCTATATTATATATGAATCTACATATATGTGAATATACTGAAACCTTAAAAGCCTAAATCTAAGGCAGAAGATTTGGAAATTATTAGCATGTCATATTGGTGTCTTTTAAAAGAGGTGAGTAATGTCTTTTTATTTTTTTCAGAGCCTAATTATTTTAGTTTTAAATGCCGTTTTAGTGTGCCCAAATGACTAAGGTCAGTAAATAAACAAACTACTGTGCTCTAAAAAGCGATGCTCATTAAGACAACAATTGCTTGACAATTTGTTTTATATCATTGCTATCTATTGACATGCATTATGTCAATGATTTATTGACACATAATAAGCCAATGGTTAACGTTAGTGATTTGATATGATTTCAATCCTACAGCCTTACACTCTCATACACCCCTATAAGCAGACATTATACTCACAGAATAGAATCTCTTTAACTGCTTTCAAACTTGAAATAATAGTATCTGTGATAATGAAAAAGCTAAAATTTAATTAATTACAATACAATTTATTTAAAACTTTTTTGAGACAACCCAAATTTTGAAATATTAATATGAGAATGAAATAATTAAATATCACTCTCCTGTGGAATGTTGGCCTGAAGTTTTTAATAAATCTTCCAGGAAAAATGGTACAGGGAAGAAATTATAACCATATTTCATAGAATTCCTTGTATATATGGCATTATAGTATATCAAATAAAAAATCTACTCTGTAGTAATAGTAAAAGTTTTATGATACAATATGCTTATTAGTTATTTGTGATCAACTATGCAATATTTAATATTTTGATCACATGAATGGTATAGAACCATTTCTGTCTCCATCTCACAATGTAAAATAAAACAAGTTGTTATGTATGCCTCCTTCCTATTCCTGTATAATGTGTCCTCTGCATGTATTGTCGAGCCAAAACCTGACATGAAAGTTTATGACAGAGTGAGATTGTAAAAGTGTATTTTTTATTTGAGACAATTTTGCTATAAAAGCATATTTCAGTCCTTTAAAATAACAGTCGACAAGATTTACTATATCAAATGTAAGTTTCACACCTCAGTCAGTGGTAGATTTCAAACAAATCCCAGCAGCTGAGCTGAAATTGGCTTTTAAAATCTTTAAGTTAGTTTGTTCCCAGATGAACATCATTTTTTTAACTTGAAATCACACTTATCATGCAGCCCACAAATTCTTTGGTTTGCATTTATCCACTTTATTATCCTTTTCTTATTGACAGAGACAGGAGCCAAGTCAGTGCTACATTAATCCAGAAACTAAAAATAAGTAGACAATATTGTGAATATTAATGCAAGGTGGCAGCTCTCATTTTTTTTTCCATCCCAACCTATTTTTCGTTTGAACCAATTTGTACAAAATGTATTTAAAAATCAGAAACTTAAAGACAACCAATTTTCAACTCATTGACCTATAAATTTGCCTTTGATTGCAGCGCACTTCTGCTGTAGCAGGGAGGAGTGGGTGCTTAAAATTGCAGATTCCTTGGGGAGGGTGTAATCACATGCTGACAATGCACCCAGGCACTTTACTGTCCAGGGTGGAAACTGGAGGAAATCTAGCCAGTTTATGAATCTCAAGAGAGGGGAGAAATGGATGTCAATAACCATAACACCTCACTCTGTGGGGAGCCTGTCTAGTTTTTGGCAAGAATTTCAAGCTTAATGTTTCCTGGATAGCTTTCTCTTCCTTTCCCTTCTCTCTGTTGCTTTCACTCTCTTGTTATCTGAATAAATAAACATAGACTTAAAAGTACACTCAAAGACAGAGAACAAAAGAGAGAACAAGAAAGAGAAAAAGAGGGAAGAAAGGAGAAAGATAGGAGAAAATTAAATGAGGAAAAATTTGACAGATTTGACCTTAGATTTGTTTTAGCTGTCATGAATTTGTGGCCCTAATATCCACTTGCTTTGCAGCTTTTTCCCTAATAATGACCAACATTTGTGTAACGCTCTTAGGATTCCCACAATCTTTCACATATATGATTTTTGCATATTGAAACATCTTTCAGGCTGGAATATAAATTCCATTACACAGATTACAAAGCTGAGCCTCAAAGAAATTATTTAAACAAAGTCCATGTGATAGAAATTAAAATGAACTTTTCAGAATTCAAATGCTCTTTTGTCTATATTAAATTGACATTTTCATCTTTGAAATGAAATGAAATTTAAAACAAGACTTCTTCTGCTTAGCAAAATAGAAAGGTAGACCTATAAAGAATATCTAAGTAATAAAGATACTAAAGTAGATCCCTCCATATGTAAAAGCAGACAGAACACTGATGCCAAATGCCTTCCAATAGCCTTCTTTCCTATACGAATAGGTCTACTGAAATGCAAAGAATTGGGGTAGAAATGAAGATACCAGCATGAGACATTTTCTCTTAGGTCTTATTTCTGTGCATTAGGTTTTGTCATTTGTGTGCTTTTTTGGAAAGATGTGGAATTCAAACTGCTGCTGATTATTCCTAATAGACTCAAACCGAAAACCACCCAAATGCCTATGAGTGGTAGAATGCATTAATAGATCGTGATTTATATAAACAAGAAGATAATATACAGCAATGAAAATGAACAATCTTCAACTACGCACAATAATATGAACTTCTTCAATATAACATATTGCTAGTCACAAAGTACATACTGTATTATTAAATTGATGTAAAATTCAATGCAGTTAAACTAGTTTTTAGGTTAAAAGAGACTAGCACTGGTCATTCTGGAGGGTGATTAGTAGCTGGAAATTTGAAAGAGAATATCTTTATCTGGGTGCTGGTTACATTGTCAACTTAATTTGTGAAAATCTTCAAAGCCAAACATTTATAACGTACATACTTTCCTGTACGTATAATATGCTTCAACCTTTAAAGGAAACATGTAGCTGAACCTTAAGAATGCATTTGTAGCCATCGTGGATACATTAGAGCTACTAACTGTAGGCTTGATCAAGCAGAAGAGCACTGGAAAACCATTGGCATTATATTCGGATGCATGAGTTGGAAGCATTCCCTCCACTGTGACACCAGTGCGTCCTAAGGGAAATTTCCTAAGCCTCCGTTTCCCCAGTAAAATTCTTATGGATTTTCCCCCCTCAATTACTTCATAGGGTTTTGAAAAGCACAAATGCAAACACTATAAACTGAGAGACCACAAGCAAATTTGAAGCATAATCTTCAAAAGCTTTTAAATCTCTTGAGCTAGTGCTATATCAACAAAAAGGCAAATTCTGTATTAGGAAGATTAATTAATATTTCAATATGGCCACCAAACCTCCATCGTTCAGTGGCTTCACACAATAAATATTATTTCTGACTCATGTAAAGTCCAGTTGGCATTATCAGGTTTAATGGCCTTCAGGAATGCTGTCCTTGTTTAGGTCTTTGGGCTCCTCCCCATTTATTCTGTATTTGAGAAAAGACCATAGAGAAAGTACATCTATTTCTTAACTGTTTAGTTCCTGAAGAGGTACATATCATTCTCACTTGTACTCATTCAGGTGAGGGACATCTTGTATAACAGAAAGCACCTAGTAATAATAACTGAGGTCATGATCTACCTTCTAAATTTATAATCAAATGTAAATACTTTAGAGAAAATTCTTATGTATGGCTTTTTTAAACTTTATAAATTTAATTTACCAAAACTCATTGTTAAATTTTTTTAAAGAAATTTGAAAATGAAAGCTTTACCTATATGTTGGAAGGCTTACATCAGATATATGACATCACAAATCACTAACTGAAACCAAAATTTGGGGTTCAAAAATTACCATTCTGACACACACTTCCTTCCCATTAAAGCAGAAAAAATGTCATAAAACAAAACTGTAATGTTTGTGTGTAGGGTACCCTAATGATCAAGTTTAAGAAATGATTTAACAAATCTGGTGTGTTATTGCTTTAATTGGTTACCTCTGTTCCTTGGTAGTTGACCCAACTGGTACCAGAAACTGTAATTTTATCAACAATCAGCATAAATTGTATTTATTCCTTATTTTTCAATCTTTTTTTTGTACTTGCAGACTTAAGATTGCAGAACATAAGGCAAAAGGTATCACTCTGGAGAGTTTTCATCATATAGCCTTTTGCTCCCAGGAAGTGGTTATTTCATTTTAATAGTCCTGTTCCTATATATATGTAGGTCTCTCATGCCTGAAATGAATTTTCAAGACTCAATGTCTTTATGCTAAGTATTCAGCACTCCAAAAACCACTGCTCTGAAAGTGTGTATAGGCCAGGAATAAAATGTTCTATTTCTACAATGAGATGCAGATTTCCTATTAAAAAGTAAAGCTTCCATTTCCAGTGTTATAAAGGACAGTATCTAAGTTTTGGTGAATTAATTTAGGAAGCTAAAGAAGTCCCATGTAAGAATTTTCTCTAGTCTATGTATTTACATTTTATTATAAATTTCAGTATTACTATTAATATATAATACTTGGCTCTGGGTATTTGGGTCAATCAAATATTGGTAGCTGATAGTTAAATGATCAATTTTTGTCATACTTTTTTGGTTAAATTTGATCTCATAGCTACTTATACAATTTCAGGTACTAGTTATCAAAACATATTGATGTTATTTTTTTATTTTTCTCTATGTCTCAATGAAACTTTTTTTTTAGTTCCCTTTCTTCTTTAAAGCAAAAGAAAAATAGGATGGACACATAATAATAAAAGGAGATATTTTAAGGTAGAAGTAAGATGTAAGAAGTAAAAAGTAAGAATTGTTCCTATCTTCCATCTAGCTTTAAATAGTGTTTCTAAGTCTACTCATCAGTTGAGAATAGATGACTGTTATGCAACATAGTCTTCAATACTTCTCTGATAAATTTGTGTTCTCCATGGCCACAATTAAGTACAAAGCTCTATGCATTGTCTTCATTAACCACTACACATCTATAAAGTAGCACAATCCTTAGTCCATAATAGGTGATTAAAAATTAATAAAGTATGAGTGATAGCACCTCCTCTATCTCCTGGCCAGTCCATACCTGTAACATTGTAGACCCTTCTCTCAATATTACAGTTAAGCCAAGCAGGCAATTACCCTGAAGGTTCTTTAAATGGCCAAGAAAACATCTAATGCCCCAAACTACACTTTTCATCTGAAATTCAATCTTCAAATTTCATTTATTTAGCTAAATAAAAATGTCATTCTTGTTAAAATGCAAAACAAACAAATATAAACTCGGAAAGTAACATTTGAAGCCATTTTAAATTATCTACACTTATGACACATGAGTATTGGATTCCCCACCTCCACACACTCAGTGGAGATGATTAGAAGGAGGAACATTATGTGGTCTCTGGACATGTGAGGTAGGTTGAGAAAAATATAAGTCAGTAAGATCAGTTTAGATGAGGGAGAAATACCAAGAAAACCTCTGCTTATCTCACACTGTTGCCTAAGGGAGACATACACTAAAAGCACACAGATAATCAGATTATCAGCAGGGCTTATACATAAGAAAAACGAGATCCATAGATGTAAACTAGTTAAACAGCTAATCATTGGTAGAGCCAAGGTTGGTTGATTTGGTGCCCTTCCCTTCAGAACTTTGAGTTTTATTTACAGAAGATAATCCTACTTCAAAGTAAACTAAATCTTGCAAAATATCTTGGAAACTCAAAAGTATCTAAAAGAATCTCAACAAATTTCCTGTCTCTGTAATTTTGTATTTTATATATATATATATATATATATATATATATATATATATATATATATATATATATATAAACAGCTACTTAGGCTCCCTTAGAGTAATTTAATTTGCCAAACATGTAAACTATGATTGATTAAATGTGAAGGCTAATGATTATGCAGTTAAGAGCTGGTTAAAAATATTCTCCATAATTTTCACGGTTGGATATAGAATTTGAATGAATCAGTCCATTGAAATAATTATCTTGATCTATGACTATGATGAAAAAATGTATTGCTGTAAATATAAAGAAAATATCCTTCCGTCTATTTCAAAGATTTACTCAACAAAGAAATTAGACTTATATAAATAAACTGTATAAAAAACAATGTATGTGCAGTAGTGGGGTGCTGAGTTTCATAGAGTCAAGATTAAATGTATTAGGCAGTGTATTAGAGAAAAAGAACCAATAAGATATATATATATGTATGTATGTGTGTGTGTGTGTATACACACAAATCATATCTATACAAATCCTATCTATATCTGTATCTATATACAGAGAGAGAGATTATAAGAAATTGGCTCACAGGATTATGAAGCTGGGCAAGTTGGGTGTGTCAGCAAGATGGAGACCTTGGATTGAGTCCAAAGGCCTGAGAACTAGGAGAGCAATGATGTTCCATTCCAAAGTCAGCAGGTTTAAGACCCAGGAGGAGGCAATGTTTCAGCTCAAGTCCAAAGGCAGGAAAAAAGTCAAAGGCTATCAAGCAGGAGAATTCCCTCTTACTCATCTTTTCCGTTCCAGCTAGGCCTTCAACTGATTAGATGAGGCCTACCCACATTATGGAGGGCAATCTGCTTTACTCAGTCTACACATTTAAATTTTAAGTCATTATGTTAAACAGCATAGAGTTTCCTCAAAAAATTAAGAATAGAGCTACCACATGACCCAGCAATTCCTCTTATGAATATCTACCTCAAAATTTTGAAAACACTTATTTGTAAAGTTATGTGTATTGTTATGTTCACTGCAGCATTATTCACAGTGGACAAGCCATAGAAACAACCTAAGTGTCCTTTAATAGATGACTAAAGAAGATGTGATACATATATACAATGGAATACTACTCAGCCATGCAAAGAGATGAAATTTGCCATTTGCAACAACATATATAGATCTTTAGAGTACCATGCTAAGTGAAATAAGTCAGATGGAAAAGTGCAAGAACCATATGATTTCACTCATATGTGGGATATAAAACCAAAGCAAAAAACAAACAAATAAACAAACATAGACACAGACAAGAGAATGGTGGTTACCAGAGGGCAGGGCGGGGGTCAAAGACATGGTGATGGAAGGAGACTAGACTTCAGGTGGTGAGCTCACAATGAAATATATGAATATTGTATTATAAAGTTGCACGCCTCAAATTTATATGTTATTAATGTTAATCTCAATAAATTCAATTTAAACTTTTTTTTTTTAACTGAATCTCAACCATAAACGTAATTAAAGAAATACCCAGTGTCTTAGTCCATCCAGGCTTCTATAGCAAAATACTACAGACTATGGCTTATAAACAACAGAGATATATTTTTCATAGTTCTGGAGACTGGAAGTCCAAGATTGGGGGCAACATGATCAGATAAGGGCCCTTTTCTTGGCCATAGACTTCTCACCATATCCTCTCATGGCAGAAAGAACAAGGGATCTCTGTTTTAATGAGAGCTCCACCATCATGACCTAAGCATCTCCCAAGACCCACCTCTTAATATTATTACTTTGAGGGGCTAGGATTTCAACATATGAATTTGTGGGGACACAAACATTCAGACTATAGTACCCAGAATAATGTTGTACCAAATATCTGGGAATCCTGTGGTCCAGTCAAGTTGACACATAAAATTAATCATCACAGATAGGCAGGTTCATTATTTATAATGCCTTGCTCTTCTCAAACATCTTGTCATAGCACTTTTTTTTAATAGAAGCACAAAAATTTCTTTGAAAAATAAGTTGAAACAATTCTACAATTGTGATTAAAACATATGTAAACATATATGACAACTGAACATTCTGAAATAGATGATAGAAGCAGATTTTCAAGGTGATATCGATAGTGCTGCTAAGAAAGACATCCTAAATTTAGATTAAGTCAAGCAACGAAATCTTTATTGCTAGAAAAAAATGGCTTACTAGACACAGCTTAAAGACTGTTTTACAAAATGGTCATAATCAAGACAGCCTAGAGTCTAATATGTTCCACAGAGTGAAAAACCAAAGCAGTTGTCCCATTAAATCTATGCTATTCCAGAGCTAGGGAACTTGGCTGTAGGATATCTTTAATAAAGCACAATAGAGAGAAAAGAACTAACTTTGAAGATGATTCCCAAGCCCCATGAAACTGAGAAAGCATTGAACAGTCAGCAGAATTGGAAGGTACCAGAGGACGGTGGGAAAAAGATTGCTATATATTGGAAAGAAGATCAAGGGCAACTGTGTCATCGAGAACTGCCATCCACATTAGGTAGGGAGTAAAATAAGTGAGTCCCTTGGGACATCTTGAAACATCTGGAGGCAGTGGGAACATTTCCTCATGGTAGAATGATTTATTGAAAATTTTTATGTAGTAAAATAGTCTATTAATAAATTAACATTCATTTCGTGTTTTACTGCTTTATACTCAAACAAGCTTCCCTACAAATGTTCCAGCTCCAATTCCCTTCTATACAGGAGTATAGTCAGCCCCATACTTTCTAGCTTTTAGCTCTCCATGTAACAAGGAACATAATAAGCAGTCTTATTTTTGCATTTCTTTGAAAGAAAACATGCCCTGGACCATGGGCCATGAGGATGACAATCCCTAAATGACCCTTGTGTCTGGAAGTCAAGGCCACTCAGAGGATCTAAGAAGAGGATAAACAAAGTATACTGCAGCTAGCTCACACTCTCCTGCAAGAGCCAGTTAATTTTTCATGAATTTTGTGTTATTGAACACAGCCCTTATTAAAATTTAAATCATATACTTACTTTGAAATAAATTATACGAGAACAAAGTTAATGAATACTCAAAATACCACTTTCTATTTTACTAAATTTTATTATTATCTATGCTCTTGAGGTTATTCACCTGTATTTGATTTGTATGATGGAAACACCACATAAAAATGTGCTATTGTACATCTCTTCCCAACTCTGCCTTCAGTGACATCACACTGGTAACTTGAAATTGGCCATGGTGGGAGCATTCACAGCACAGAAATCGTCAAATACTGTAAGTGTGGTTTCATTTTTAGAGTGAGCAGGTTGTGAAACGTTTAATGGCATATCAATGGGTTGATGCTGTGCATGTCAAGGTCCAGTGAGGATAATCCGATCCTAAGTCAGTGTATGGTCACTGAGGGGTAAGGAGAGGAAAGTGGTGGCAATTTGAACACAGTACCCATGATGCAGCAGGATTTCTAAATGTGCTGCGCTTATAGGCAGTGGATTCTAAATCATAATATTTCGGAATCACCACCACCTTTGACAAGATAATTTTGGTCTGATCAAAGAGTGTTGGCAGGGGTAATCTTTGTAAATCAGGACCAAGTCTCTCTCCACTTTTCTGGTACAGTAGAATCCCCAGATTTCTACTACAAACAGAAAAAGGGTTCCCAGTATTGGATGATACTGTATATTTGCCAAACTTGGTGGTTTATATCAGGATTCCAAATGAATTTTATTTATAGAAAAAAAAAAAACACTAGAAATCAATGACTTTACTTGGACCCCTTGTACTGGGGAATAATTCATACCTGTTCTAGCATGGGAAAAAATATCTTGTAAAAAATCAAATTTGGTAATAGCATATCTCAAAGGGTTGTTGATTATAAATTATATGTGTTACTAGGTTTTATATAGACCAAAGATTTAATATAAATATATTATACATATGTGTATGTATATATATATGTGTATATATACGTATATATATATATATATATTTATATATATATACAAAACAAATCCAGAGAGAGAGAGAGACAAAGAGAGAGAGACAGAGACAGACAGACAGACAGACAGACAGACAGAGACAGAGACAGAGAGACAGAGACAGAGAGACAGAGACAGAGAGTCATGGAACAAATAGAGGTGTGACTGATGCTTTAAATGTTAGTAGCTGATTCCAGAAGCTGTGTTTCATGGTTACAATCCCCCTTCCACCTCTTAGATTTTATGAGGTTAAAAGATGATTTTACATGTGACATTAGGAGGAAAATTTGTGATGGTGGTGGTGGGAAGTATATGACACTTCTCAAAATCTCCAAAGTCATGCTACCTCAGAGATAATCTAAGGGTGGCTGAGATATTACAATTAATCAATGCTAGTAAAATCAAGATATTGAAATTATTGGAAATTATTTGGTACCCATTGATTAGTGAATGAGTCATGAAGAAAACTGTCCTATCCATTGTGTCCAAGGGTCTAATCAGAAAAACAAAACATTTTACATGCTAAGATAAAGGGAATTTAGTGCAAAGAATTGGTTATACAGGTCATGGAAGAGCTATAAGACAAAACAAGGGATACTAAGACAATCTAGAGATTATCAACAACAGGAAACTACTACCCTTTTAGGCTGGAAGGCCAAAGGAAGCAGGTGATATCACAAAAGCCCTGAGTCCAGGTCACCTGTTTGACAGGCTTTTCAGGGTCTGGAACCCCAGAGTTGATGACACTACTGCCAGAGATACCATCAAGACAGAAAGAGAAATAGAAAAATACTCTGGTTTCTCCCTTCTTCTTACTCCCCATTTTCATGCCAGGGATTCTCATTTCACCTAACCATAAGCCAATTAACAGTGAATGCTTGGATATGTAGCTTCCAGGGGCTAGCAGAGCAAGGAAACGAAGGGAATAGATTTGAGGGAAAACAGGTGTAGGATTAACAAATCCATAAAGTCCAAATTATCTGTGTCTATGTCTATGTCTATGTCTATGTCTATGTCTATGTCTATGTCTATGTCT
>NW_011889054.1:2735774-2769044 GCF_000151845.1 Pteropus vampyrus | reverse complement strand
TGCCTATATGCCTATATGCCTATATGCCTATATGCCTATATGCCTATATGCCTATATGCCTATATGCCTATATGCCTATATGCCTATATGCCTATGCCTATGCCTATGCCTATGCCTATGCCTATGTCTATCCCTATGCCTATCCCTATCCCTATCCCTATCCCTATCCCTATCCCTATCCCTATCCCTATCCCTATCCCTATCCCTATCCCTATCCCTATCCCTATCTGTAAATAGATTTCCCCCAATGTCCATTAACGGTATGTAAAGAAATTAAAAAAAAAAAATTCTTGTCCAGGTCTATTATCTGAATGAGTATTTAATTAATTACTGACCTAGAAGTTTACATACTTTTAATTCTTTACACTGTTCAGTTGTTATTTAGCTTCCTAAATGAGCATGGGATTGCTCAAATATTGAGAGCCTATTACTGATCCAAGAGCCTCTTATTTCCCATTATTCTAAAGCTCTCTATCTATACTCATACTGTGAGAGGTACTATAAAATGGAAAATTGGATTGATTTGACAGTTAACCCACTCTTTTCACCTTGCCTCCTTTCAGGTACGCTGAGAAACATGAAATGGCCAAAAGGCAAGAAAAAGAAGGAAGCAGAAGAACAAGAATACTCCACAGACTGATTGAACTGCACTAAATGATTGAGAGCTGGCTCTCTGTAAAGTGCTTTTAGTATCCCACAAAATAGCTTGATGTAACATGTCAATATTATTATTGCTACTTCTCTACCATACCCTGTCTACCATCGCAAAAATAAGAGCCTATCAGAAAATACATAATATTAGCCAAGACTTGGTTTTATCCTTCCTAAAGTTACTTCTGTTTAATACAGATCATCTTTATAAAACTATTCTTAGAGTCCTCTTTGGTATCATAAACTTAACCTAAGGAAATCTCCTTTCTTTCCTTCCGGACACATTATTTCATGAGAAATATGTCTTGTTGCTTATATAGACAAGCAGAGTTCTTTCAAAGCAAAAAAGCCATCTATTTTGCTTGCCTTCCATATGCTGTCTATACACTACAGTTAAGTACTTCAAAAACACAAATTTGTTCTAAAAATTTGGCAACTCAAAAATACAAACAACACTTATGGTATTCAAATAATCCTTAAACTATTTTTAAAACAATCTTGCATTAAAATTTAGAGTATAAAAAAAATCAAAAGAATTGGGCATAACCCCCACCCCAACAGAGTCTCTCAATGTTTAACAGAACAGACTTCACACTGAATCCTGGTTTACAAGTAAAAGACAAGTCAACTTTAAAGTCAATTGCAGATGACAGTGTTTGTTCTCAGTGTGCCTACTTCCCAGCCATATTTCACCTGACCCCTGAAAAACTTCCTTGAGTATTTTATGATATAGTAGAGCCAAAAATAAGGGATGTTAGTGCTGGACGGGACTACCAATGATCTGCGATTCAGTTCACATATTCTTTCTGCACCAGACTCTCTAAGATCATCATTGAGTTAGTCTAAGAATTTTGAAGCTGTAGAATTCAGGGCAGTGCATTACAACATGCCAATATTACTATTCTCCTGCTTTGACATTCTCCACTGATTGACAGATGAAGGAGAAGGAAGGGCAGTCACCATTAACCGAGAGTAAATGAAACTAGAATATTAAAATTCAGGATTATTTGAATGACTGAATTGGCTAGCAGAGTGTTCCCCAGTTAAGGGTGGGGAAAGATTAATTCTGCACATGACACCACTACTGTATTTATATAAGTCTACTAGGACAATTGTTTGCCTTGAATTGTTTTCTTCATTTGCTTCAGTCAGACAGTTTGTTGACTGATTTTTCTTTTTGATGTATGGAATGACTATTTGACTGAATTTACCATTTAATTTCCACTAATGCAATGTAATGTAAAAACAATATGTTAGTCAAATTAGATTGGCAGATATGAAAAAGTTTACTCCAGAACTTGAGAGAAATTTAATATTGCTGTCTACAGTTATATAAGTTATAGGCCCTGGTTTTGGAGAGACTGTTCCAATTTCAACTATTTTGCCACATGTCTTGGTTTTAGTTTTAAAAATTTGAGATCACTGATCCCATAGTTAAAATGAGAAGATCAGTGAAGTCCAGATAAAAATAATTTTCTGCGAATCTGAGAATCACATAACAGAATCAGGAAAATAACAGTATGAGATAAATTTTAGTGAGTTTCTTACTTATCAGGAGATGTTGCTATGTTTAACTTTTGAGTATTATTCCAGAAGTTCTTTAGGGACAAATATTTTAAATATAGTCATAGAAGACCCTCTTTATTTATAATTTTATTCTTCTAATATTTATAATTACTACGAGAGGTCATTTCTCCATGCTTCATCCCATGACTCTGTCTGATTGCACATTTGGGAACTGGTGACATAGGTAGGAAAGAGAGACAATTTTTGAGTACTTGATTGTTATTCAATTAATTGTTATTCACTATGTAACATATCAATACTACTTTTCTGTCCTCTTTCTATCAACATGAAATAAAAGCCTATCAGAAATACATAATATTAGCCAAGGAAATAATAAATATAGAGCAGAACTTAATAAAATAGAAGATAAACATGTGATAGAGAATATAAAAAACTAGTTAAGTATTTTTTAAAGATAAATAGGATTTTAAATTTCTAATAACAAATTAAGAGAAAATGGGGACGTTATAATAGGTCCTATGGAAATTAAAAATATCAAAAGTACATTATACTGAGTTTTAAATTAATAAATTTGATATTTAAATTGTCAAATCACTTGAATAAAATAGTATACATAAAATACATGAGATATATAAATGATAATTTTAAGTCTATTAATGAATTTGGATCTGAAATTTAAAACTTTTTAAAATTAAATTTATTGGGGCGACATTGGTTAATAAAATTATATAGGTTTCAAGTGTACAATTCAATAATACACCATCTGTATATTGCATTGTGTGTTAACAAAATAACCTTTCTAGAACCACATGAACTCACCAATAAATTCTTCCAAATATTTAAATAAACACCAACTTTAGAAAAATTCATCCAGAGAAATGGAAGAGGGAACATTTTTCCAAGTTTATCTAGCATAAGCTTGATACCAAAAATTGACAATAAAATTAAATCAAAGAAAAATTACAGATCACTCTTGTATGTATACAGACAAAATTTTTATGCAGAACAAACATCTAAAATCCAGCAATATATAAAAATAATAAAATATCTAGGCAAATTACTGAAGTGTAAGAGTAGTTTAACATTCAAAATTCTATTAATAAAATTCATCACATTAGCAAATAAATAAATAAAATTATCTCCACAGATGCAGAAAATGTACTTGACAAAATCCACCATTAGAATATTAAAAATCTCAGAGAAAACTAAGCAAAATAAGAGCAAAATAAGAAAACTTTATTAATCTAATAAAGAGTATCTACATAAAAATCTTACAGCAAAATTTCAGAGTTAATAAAAGCTTTGTTCCAAGACAGGAAACAATAATATGATAACCACTATCATACATTCTATTATGTTAGATGACCAAGTGAAGCAATAAGGAAAAGAAAGGGAAATAAAAGGCATAACGATTGAAAAAAAAAATTTGGTATTATTCACTGATAACAAAATTTACACATAGAAAATCTCAAAAAAATTACAAAAAAACTAATAGATTTTATAAGATAATTTCACAAGTATACCGAATAAAAGGACAATAAAAAATTAACTATAGAATGTTATACTAGAAACAATTAGAAAATATATTAAATATATGGTAGCTGAAGGAAACTGGACTTCGGGTGGTAAACATACAATAGAGTATACAGATGTGAAATTATAATGTACACTTGAAAATTATATAATCGTATTAACCAATGTCACCCCAATAAACTTAATTTTAAAAAAATGTAAAGCTATCAGTTCAAATTTAATTCCAAATTATGAAATGCTTACATATGAACCTATAAAAATCATGGACAATACTCGATACAGAGAGGTACAAATTCTTAATAAGGGTAATTAAAGAAAATCTAAATAAATGGAAGTATACATCATGTTTATGAATTGAAATGCTAAATATTTTGAAAATGTAAATTCTCTACAAATTGTTCATAGATTCAATGCAGTCCAAATCAGAATTCTAGCCAAGTTGTATTGTGGGTAGTGGTAGTTGGTCGCTGGTGATAGAAATTCTAAAATGTATATGGCAATGTAAAGGGCCAAAAATAGACAAGGCAATCCTGAAGATGATTTAAAAAATTATAGGACTTACATTACTAGGTATCAAGACTTACTATGAAGCTAGTATAATTGCGACAGTGATCTAGATAAATCAATGGAACAAAACATAGGGTTCAGTAACACTAAATACTTGTGGTTATTCGATCTATGACAGGTGGCTCTCAGTGCAATGCGGAAAACATTATCTTAGTAATGAAGGTAGCTGGGGTAATTGTATGTCCACATGGGAAAACAATGAATCTGGGCCCTCTACTCCAATATATAAAAATCAGTCTAGATAAACTGTCAACAAAAGAAGTATCTAAAGCTGTAGAGATTTTTTATAAGAGTTTGAGCCAAACTGATGACATATGTCAGGGAGCAAAATCTCAAATGCTCCAGAGAAAAACAGTTTTGCCGCTTCTTTCATGCATTTGAAATTAAGGAGAGAACATATACAGAGGTAGGAGAAAGCAAAGAGGAGATTAGTTTACAGGATAGTTAACAAGATTATGTGCTTTCTTGAGGGTTAATACTTGCTTCCGGGGGGATATTACTTCTGGCATTTCAAAGGTGTTTTAACCTAGATGCACAAGAACCTTGATCAGGGTTGGCTGAAAACCTTTCACTAAGTTATAGGTCTGCGGCATGACAACCCACCATGAACTGCTCAGTTAGGATTTTAAGATCAGGTTACCCTGTGGGTTACATTCCAGAGAACTCCGTTTTGTTTGTTTTGTTTGTTTTGTTTTGTTTTTCTTTTCGTTTTTGTCCACAAAATTATAGAGGTCTGAATGTGAAAGCTGAAGTAATAAATGAAGCTCTAGAAAATAACCTATGACCTAGAGGTAGGTAACTACTGTACTGTACTTAGTGGCAGAGGTAGGGCAGACCTAAGAACTGCAGGAGGCCAGCAGCAGGCAAGGACAGAGGACCGGCTTCCAAATGATGCCAGTTGAGAGCAAACATCAGGCCAGGGGCAGTTTCCAAGGAAAAGTATTTAATGTATAAAGAGATGGAGAAAACAAAATATATTTCAAAGCCGGCACTGTAATTGCTCTTGAGGAAGACTTATATTGCTGGAGAAAAATAAGAAGTACTTAATATAAAAAGTGAACATCCTCATAATTCCCAGGAGGGTCATGATACCAGGACCACATAATGAAGAAGAACTTGGAGTCCTGTGGGTAAGAACTTGGAGTCCAGGAAAGAGTAGATGAGAAAGAGAGAGGGGAGAGAAGGGAGGGAGAAAAAATAATGGGAAATGTTCATGCAGGTTGGTGCTGCTACAGATCAAAGTCCATGTCTATCCCTCACCTCCAAATCTTACACAAATGCCATCATGTTCCTAAGTGTTTTAGGTACTTGGAATTTCTCTTTGAACCTGAAAATGGGATCAAGTTCCCTGTCTGCACTACTACAGTGCAAGATAGAGGCAGAGTGTTTACAAACAGTTCCCTATCTGACAGAGGAGACCTTGAAACCTTGAGCCCCTCACTGGGAATCATCACGACAGGAAGTTAAATCCTATCATGAATATTGTACCTTCAATGGCCCCGTTTCCTTCTCTGCGCAGTCTTTTCCCACTCCCATTGGGACTGCGAAGGGGTTAAATGAGCCCTCTTCGACCTGGACTTGGAGTTCCCAGAAACTTGATTTATACTTGGGGATCTGAGTAAAAAAAATCTACCTTCCATCTACTGGCTTCATTTCTTGGTCTCTCTGCTCCAGGCTATTCTCCTCAAGCTGTCTTTTCATTTCTGCCAATAAATGCCCCTCCAGGTCTTCCTAAGCCTTTTCTGGGACAGGAGAAGGAGAATTAATAAGGGCAATTTTTATTTCTAGAAAGAAATTTAATCACATGACTTTAGGTTATCCATCTCTTTGATTGTTCAATTTTTTTTTTTTCTAGCTTAATCATGGTATCGTGTACCATACTCCCAACTCAAAGAGGTTTTAGAACACTGTCCTTATTTCAGCATTAAGTCTCTCTCCATTCTCCTTCACTCTCTCTTCTCACCCATCTTTATCCACCCACTCACAGGCTTTCTGGACCTATGAGGAAGATAAGCACTTCACAGAACCTCTGATACAGGACCAAACATATTGAAATGACTTTTTATGAAGATATTGAAACAACAGAAAAAGAATACATGAGGATTGTTTCTCCTGAGGGTTCAATTATTTAGAAGGCCGATAGCAAACTTTGATTGATAAATCTAACTTTTCCTTCCTTGGCAATAGTTGATCACACTGTAATGAAAACAAGTTAGAGAATGGAAAAATAATATTTGGCTTTCAACAAAATAATGAAAATGCAGACACTGTCTTTGACTTTTGCAAGGTGAGAAAAGATTTCATATTTTGATTGCGTGATGGCAGGAATCTCTTTTAAAAAAAGGCCAGTCCGTATGATGCATTTAAAAACCAACCTTTTCAAATATAGCCACCACCCTCTCAAGATTTCTTGATTTCTCTGGAGTCAGATAAACCATCACTTTTTAGAATGGTGTCCTGTATACAAAAGTGATAAATATAATTGGAAGTACAGCAGTGGCTAAAAATATGGAGCTGGCAGCTGTTTGTTGAAATGCTATCAAATCCAATTACATAAAGTTTTAAATGTCCAAATTCAGGCAGGTAGGCCTTGCCAACTGTCAGGAGTTTCAGCCCTGTCAAAAGCTGAGTTTGTACTGTTAAATCTTACTTAGGGAGTTTCAGAAGCTACTGGGTTTCTTTGAGGCTTCTGTTAATACTTCCTTTGTGTCCTCCTGTGTTTCTTTAAAAATATAATTGTGTGACTTTGGGATAATTACATTATATTCTTGGGCATCAGTTATTTTTTCTATAACTATCTAGGTATATCTTTAGTACTGCACAGTAGACTTTCCTGTGATAATGGACATGTTCCATATGTGTACTGTCCAATGCAGTATCCATTAGCCACACATGACTAATAAACACTTTTGAAATATGGCTAGACTAAAAAAATGAAATTTTAATTTTATTTTTAAATTGATTTAAATATAAATAGCCTCATGTGCCTACTATATACCTCATTTGACAGTAGATCTGGCAATTTTTAAAGGACACTTTCTAAAACTCAACTGTTCATTAACTCGAACTAAATAATTTTGCCCTTCGGCAAGCAGAAAGTAATTTATGCTTTGCTTGAAATTATTTCTCAAGACCTTTATCAGTTTGGGAACATTATATTCCTAAAATTTTCTTTGCTTTATGAAACTTTAATAATGTTGGAGTTTCCTGCTCATGGCACCACCTTTGTGATTACGGGAAATATTATGGATGAACAAGGACCATTTCAAGAAATCATGATGAGAAACCTCCTTCCGGATTTAATTTCATTATGAGAATGCTCAGAATATCAAAATGCTAAATTGCCTAAAGTAAAACCCATATCTCTTTTACTTTGTTATTTTCTACATGTGGGTGGAAAAATGTTGGTAGTTATCTCTTAAAAGATAATCTTTAAAAACTGCATATCTATTTTGAAGATGATTTGGCTGTTCAAGATTTGCATAGAAACACAATAGAAACTACAGTTTTATTGGAGACAGGCATGGTCAGCAAACTGGAACATTACCCTCAGTACAATCAGATCTGCAGAAAAATATGTAGACCAGAATGTATTCACCAACATACAGGAATTCTTTATTTATCTGGCATTATTAGCCAATAAAGTATTTTTACATTAGGAGATTTTTTTAAAACTACAGTTTAAGAAAGTATATTTTAACCATTACTGTTAGTATTTTTTTCTAAAATTAAGAAATTTCCTTGATAACTCAGAGTCATCACTCCATCAATGTTTGTACTAATAACATAAATGGAAACAAGACAGGCACATTTATTAAAACTAAAGATGATATAATGCTGGCAGGGATTACTGGTGGAATAGTAAAGAAAAACACAAAAACGAAAACAAATCATGACAAAAAAGAAATTAGTAAATATAAAATTCTGAATTTCTGCATTTAGTTTTAAAAAGAGACTCCATAAAAATGAGAGATTCTACTATTATTGGCTGTCTTCCTACTTTGTTTCCATCCTTCTTTCCCTTTTCTCTCCTAGATTGTTTCAGAAAAAGTTTCTAGATGCTTACAAGACAAAATCTACTACTTGCTTATTTTCACACAAACTTCACAATGTGTCTATGAGATAAATAGTGTTGAGGTAAAAAATAATTCATCGCACTGAGATCTATTGTTGAATAAGAAACCAACTTCTAAACATACAGAGAGTTGAGCATGGTGTCAGGCCCTAATTTCCCACTGAATTTTTCTCCATTTCTAATAGGTATTCTTACTTACTCCATTTCTAGACTGTTTCACTCCTCCCAACCTCATTCTCTAACATACAATCATACTCTTTGTGATTCTAGTTATTCGTTTTTAAATAATCAGCCATAAGACTTGGAATTATGGAGTAAAGTAAAAATATTGGAATCACTTGGAGGGTTATGTGGCTCCACCATTAAATGTAGGGTATGGATTTAAAGGACTGCACTGGACACCCTCTTGTCCAAGTTCTTTCTTAAGGAGTATCTGAGGTAAACCTAAATTCAGAGTTGGTCAGATTTGCCCACTTTCTCAGGCTGACAGGAATTTATTGCTCATGCCCCTGAGGTCATTGGCACTTTCCAAAGACAGGGTGGCCTTCTCTGCCCACTGTAGAAGCTCAGATCCCCACTGGGCCCACTGTCTGTCTGAATCTCACATGCAAGGCCAGATGTCAGCCTTCCCAGCCTATGTTTCAGTTTCTGAACTGCTCAGACTGAGTCCCCACAGACTCTCTCTTGGCTTAAAACCTGATCTTCAACCTCTTTCCCTGACCTGGACAGTCACTTTTTTACTTTAGGCCTCTGTCACTTTAGCTATAAAATGATGTATTTGTTTTTAATTGCCTTCTTTCTAAAATTCTAAGATGCAGTGGTTCCTGGAAAGTGTTGTTGTTTTTTTCTTTGTTTTAATTTTGGAGAGAATTAAAACCACAGTTATACTAAAAGATAAATTATATTAGATAATTAAAATTTGCTTTATTGCTAGATTTCTACATATGAAAGATGACTTATGTTTTAAGATACTAATAATCCATTCTTGTGAGAGTAATGAGAAAGGGAAGAGAGTTAATAAAATACTAAATGATTTTGAAAAATTAAATTAACCAAGGTGTAACTCGTTAGTCAATATTTAAATAAGCCACACATTTCCATTCCATGTTTTTCTTTATTTTTTTAAGAAGTGATCCCAGTAAACTGAGTCCCATGTTCAGTAACTTCACATTTAATGCTCTAGTCTTTAGAAACAGCTACCATTGCTAGATGAAGAAATATTCCCTGTCAGACCTAATTGATGTTTAGCTACCAAATTGCATTTGAAATAAATCTATTACTTTGCCTGATCTCAGTTTAATGCATTCTAAAGGGGGAAAAACATGCAAGAATTTACAGAGTCTCAGTCTTCCACACTAAAGTGTATGATAAATTACGATATTATTTGGCCATGAAATTAACAAGCTATAGAAACCACAACATTAGCAAGTTTTACAGTGGTAAACATCAGGCGATGATCATGACATATATATATATATATATATAAAACTGTGTATATTGGTGTCTCTGCCAATATAGGAACAATTCAATACATTTATATGCATCTTTGGCAGGTAAGCTCTTTCAAAGTAATTGCTATAAATTCTACATGCCTGTCAGTATATTATGGCCTAGTTTCTATGGCCTTTATTCAAGATCTCTGAGAAAGGGTTACTGTGGGTAAGTTCAGACATTTCCTCAATATAGAAGTTGGTCAACATGCATTCTGGATAGCAAAATTTCCACAGACTTTTCATACTGCTTTCAATATTCCTACAACTAATTGGCCTCAACAAATGTAGAGAGAAGTACGGTGGATTAAAAAAAAAGTTAGGAAAGAAGGAAGGAAGAGAGGGGAGAAAGGGAGGGAGAGAGGGAAGAAAAAGGTATGTATGGAGTACTTCAACATTTACATAAAAAGTGGACCCAAAACTAACCTGAGATTACCCTAACCTATTAGTATACCCTAACCTATTAGTATACACATAAATGAAAACAGTAAGCTGAACTTAAAAGGATTCTTTGGTTTTTTTTTTTTTTTAACTTTACTGCATCTATATATTCATCTTAAATAATCTATATATTTTATCCAATAAAAGAGCATTGTTTTTGCAAGTCTCTGTTCTATCAGAGGGTATGCAAAGGTCAGATGACAAGTTTAGCAGAAGAATTAGCCTTCTTAAGAAGCAGTTATTCACCTGAGGGCTAATTCTGAATTTTCCACAAATGTTTCCAAAAAATGAAAACTAGAAGAATAGTAGGACAGCTGCCTTTAGAAGTTTAATACTATCAAGGTTTTTTATAAGAAGAATTATCCAAGCAGGTCAATTTATGCTGAGAAAATTATACAACAAAAACCATTTCACCTTCATTATACTTCAAATAAAACCACTTCACAACAATAATCTTCCTTGCTTCATCCTTGTGCTTCATAGAAAAATTTAAAATATTGAGTCAACAACAGACACTGGCAAAACCAGCAGCTCAGATGTATCTATAGAAGCCTTCAGACAAAATCTTCCCTCCAAGCTAAAGTCCTGGTTAAAAACATCCCTATCTGAATGAATCTCAAAAACCATGTGCTGAAAAAATGAACACAGATACAAAAGAGCACCTATTTTATTCAATTTACATGAAATTCTAGAATAGGCAAAATTAATCTATAATGATAGAAAACAGATCAGTGGTTGTCTGGGGTGGGAGGTAGGGAGAATTTTGCATAAGCCTAGGAGGAGACTTTTAGGGTATTAAAATTGTACTCTATTTTTATGGGGGTAGTGGCTATACAAATGTTTACATTGGTTAAAACTCATTTAATTGTTTACTAAAAATATATGTATTTTATTACATGTAAGTGATATCTCAATAAGGTTGATTAAACAAAACAAAACAAAACAAAACAAAGCAAAACAAAGCAAAACAAAAAACTCTCAAGACCTCAAAGAAAATGTGTCATTTCCTCCCAGGGTACCAGATTGGAAATGAGGCATTGTTCCTTTCTTCTCTCAAATAACCCTAGGATTATCTAGACTATTTTAAAGTGTTAGAGTTTCCTATCAGGGAAAACTCACCCATGTTTCAATATCTTCAATTCTTCTATCGCAAAACAGTGAAGTAAAGTTTAGGAAAGAAAAATCAGCTTTTCCATCATCACATATTCTTTCTGGAGCTATCATTTATGAAATAAATTTTGGCTACAGTTTGCAAAAGATCTAGTTTTTTGAGATTCATAAATATTAACAGTTACACTATTGTTTAACTGTTATTTGGAAAAAAATATTTAAAAAATGAATAGCTGAGATTTGACATTTGTTTTCTGTGGTTCTCTCTTGCCCTAAGGGAGAAATGATAGGTGTGAAAGTGAGTTGGAATGAGAGACACATACAAAAAATAAAAATATGATCTTGCTGCATTTGCATGATCATAAGTTACATGAGGCCCCTTTCAATAATAATCTGTTGTTGGAATCGATAGAATATATTCTTCATGAAGGCCTTGATATTTGTCTCTTTTCGTTTTGTTAATTTTGTTTTTCGTAAATGAATCTCCGGTACTTAGCAAGAGAAAGTGATAGATAATGTTTGTTGAATGACCAAATTAATAATAAGTTCTGGTGGTCAGTATGCATTTCAAACTGTCACTGATCTGTGCTTTCTACAACAGAACTTGAAAGGGAATTTTCAGGGTATTTGTAGATTGTAATCAAGGATTATCATAATTAATATATCCTTTCTCTGAACTGGTCCTACAACTCCAAATGAATTGTTTTCCCTAACTCCATGCTAATTTCCAACAGAAAAGTCATTCCTTTCATCATATTACAATACAAAGCACATCATGGATATGCTTCTTGATGATCTTTTTAATATTATAATACTTGATTGCTTCCTCATGCCTCATCTTAACTTAGCCTGTTTTTTCACTAATGACCTTAGATCCTCTTCTCACTCACTTGGTTGTGGGTCTCTTTTCCAATTCCCACTTCACTCTGGAACCAAAGGAAGAATGAACACCTTCCCAGTCTTTAATAATAGATACCTCTAGGATATTATCATATAGTGACTGCCCTGAAGAATGGCCAAACAATTGTTATATCAGAGATAGCTGAGAGTTTGTAGCTCTATTCAACTAAGATACAGCATCTGTTAAAAAATATACTGAGTTAAGATTATAATACAGCAGCAGAGATTGTAAGGTCATTTGTGATAATCAGTGTGGGAAGAACCCCCCTTCCGGCAGATCCAATGTTATACAACACTCTTTCCTTGCCAGGTAATAAGGACCCATAGCAATGGATGGTTGCCTTTTGTTGAAAAAAAAACAAAAAAACAAAAAAAAAAACTTGGCTTCAAGAAGGCTTGAACTTCATGCATTTTTCTTGAATTAGATTCCCCCTTAATTACTTTATCCAGAAAGAGGTAATTATCATCAGAATTGATGTAAGCAATTAAGAAGATACTATTTATTGTTATCTCTGCTTGTTAACTTTTCCATCTTTGTTTATTCCATTTGGCTATCTGAAACGGCAAAAATAGGCATGTCTTTCCTTTTTTTTATGGAGGGGTGTGTGTTTGTGTGTGTGTGTCCACGTGTTTCATGTTCCACATGAAAACATCATTAAAATAAAATATTATGAACAGGCTTTTAGAAAGCAAAGTCTATTTGATGTCCTAGAAAATGTGACAGTACTAATATTTATTGACAACTTTACATTCTGAAATTTGCATCAAATTTTGTTGGTCTCTCTTTTATGTAGGAATTTTCAAATTTTCTAGAATGATGATTTGTTAGTTCTATAATTACATAATAAATATGTTAAAATTAAATCATACAATCTTCTGTTATTCATTGCAGTTTTTTAACTGTTCTTCTTGTTGTCTTCAGCAGATGTTGCATCATATATTAGTATACAAACAAAGACTTTCAACATACCAGCACTTTATAAGTGACATGAACTATGCTTGGCTATCTCTATCCTAAGACAATGGACTATAAAATCACAGTCTATAACGTCAAAGTAATTCAAAGTTACAAACACTTATGAAAACTTTTTAAAAAATTATAAGCTTGCATAGAAAATAAACCGATAAAAGTTCATAAATAAATCATAATATAAACTACTACATTTAATATACTGGTTATAATGTCTTGAGCCTCTCCTATCCTTAGGTAGCTGGAAATTATAACAAAATAACACTTTTCACTTTTGGGAGCCACACCATCTCTCATACCAACCACCCCATTTCTTCCTTAGAGAGAACAGGAAATTAATCTGAATGCCATGCAAAATATAGCATTACTGATACATAATCTTTGTTTAAAGACAATGACTTCAATAGCAGAGGGAACTTTACCAATGCAAGCTTCAGATAACCTCTGTATTCCTCAGATTTTATGCTAAATCATGAAATATCATATAGTGTCTGAAGCTATCTTTTTCAATAGCCCATTTTAAATCAAAGCAATAAATACTGAGGAATATTTTGGCTCCAAGATCCCAAGCCATTCTGATTATGCCTGGATGATCATGGGGACATCGTTGAAAGCACCAGAGGACTGGCCAAACTATCAGTGTTCTGGCCAGCTTATAAATTACACAAAATCTAATTTTATTTTTTTGCTAAGAAAGTCCTTTGAGGGCTTTGAAATGTCAATATAAAGTCCTCTGATGTAGACTTTTCATCTGTAAGATGGGGGAACAATGTCAACTCACTTCATAAATACTTTCACAATTTGATGCTGAAAATCCACTGTAGGGTATAGACCAGCAAATAAGATATGAATCACACACATCTACTCATTTGGACAATCAACAAATATTCATTTTTAAATCTACTCTATGCCAGTCATGTTCTGGGCTCTAAGAATATACCGCTGAAACAGACATACTCAGTTCTGCCCTCTTGGAACTTATTACCCAGGGAAATGCTTTTGTTGTGAATGATCAGGACTCATAAATTCCAGTCAATGCTATTATCATCAGTAGGAGACCGCTATGATACAGGCTGCTTTCTAAACAGGCCTCACACTCTTTGCTTTCATTATTTGTGTTTTCCTTCACGGAACATAATCCGATGGTCAATTTTTCCCAGTTAGTGAGGTATGGGAAAATTTTACCTAGTAAACAATTTCCTGCACCATACTTTTCTTTTGCCATACTCTCCTCTATGCTCTTGAAATAAAGAGACCTTGATAAAAGTCACTTGCTCTAATCCTATTATTTTAAAATATGGCTGCTCCTGCTTTGAAGATTTTAACTGGACCATACGGTGGCAAAGCAGCACTGAAGCAGAAACAGGTAAATTTCAAAATGACAGCTCTAAAAATATCCACTCTTCTTTTGTTCTCCTTCCATCCCTTTGCTCTGAACACCTCTGCCCTGACTCATTGCTTTTATCCTTCCATGATTACTACTCCAAAGGTTTTCCAAGACAGGGAGTATTTATGGTGTCATTTGCTCCTGAGTCCTTGGTGGAAAAGGATTCTTCCCAATTCTTACTAATTTCACACTCCCATTGTTAACACTAAAATCATATTATTTCCTTTATATTTCCCTCAGTTTCATATTTCTTCCATTTTCTTTTTCTGGGCCAATACCAAAAGGATATTTTTAAAGAAACAATACTCTTTCCCCATTGACCTTCTGAGTTTCATGTTTGTACATCCAATCTCATTTCCAACCCTTATTAAAGGATGGATCATAAAAATACAAGAAAGTTTTTTGTGGTTTTCCTGTGCCAGCCAATTATTCTAATTTGGTCTGTGTCTAAAGAATGGACACAAAGGCCGATTATGTGATCTGTTCCAAGGAAAAGATCTAAGAGTCATGTATTACTAATGAAGCTCAGCATGTATTAAGGGTTGACAGAAACAATCATCAGGAATTTTCACCCCTTAAATTAGTTTGCCACCAGATGTACATCTTTCATTTTGGATAACATGTTCTTTAACTTCAGGATATGGCTGTACAAAAAGAAGACAAAAAAAAAAAAAATAACTGACATAACATTTTTAAGTAATAATGCAGTAATAGAGCTATCACCCTTCTCTGAGGAATTCAGCCTACTTTATGGCACAATTTAGCACAAACTCATAAGAAAGCTAACAAAGCCCAAAACCACTTTACAAAAACTTGAAAAGGTAAAGGTCAAAAATGATTACTGCCAGGCCCAGGAGACAGCAGCATGTACCAAAAAGAGCACAAGATAGGAAAATCTGGAAGCCTATGTTCTAATTTCAATTATTGCTGGAAACATTAGTATTATCTGAGTGAACTCAGCCTGCCTCAGTTTTTCCAATGATAAAAACCTACATCATTTTCTCAGTAGAATGAAATACTACATCTGAAAAACTGTAGATCTCTTTAGGAAAGAAATAAAACAAAAATCATAGTTTCTAATCAAAATTGAATAATTCAAACAGCCAATGGAAACAATAAAAATTTGCCTTGTACCAAATTACATAAAGCAATTGGTTATTGAAATCTATCTTTTGTGGTATATTTATTGGAATGAGGAATTTAAAGAAATTATCATTAAATAGTTACTAATTATTTCAGGAATCAGAGTAATCAAGTTCATATTCTAATTCAGACCTTGACACAGGCTTACAGGAAACCTAGTGAAATGGTCCAATACTATATATCACCACACATGTGAGAAACAAAATATGTAGATAGACCCCCATATAAATATCCCACATGTGGCAGTGTTAATACAGGGTCCCACATTTGTTATCATTCTTCCCATCCAGAGGTAGGCTTTGCCCTTTGAATTTAGGTAGATTTTCCACAGCTTTGAACAATAGAACATGGGTCAGCAAACTATGGCTGGTGAGCCAAACCTAGGTTACCACCTCCTTTTGTAAATAAAGCTTTATTGGAACGCAGCCATGTGCATTAGTATATGTCTTGTTTATGACTGTTTTCATAACAAAGCTGCAGAGTTGAGTAGTTTCAACAGAGACTTTATGGCTCACAAAGCCTAAAATATTTCCATCTGACCATTTATAGACCAAGTTTTTCAACCCCTGCGGTAGGATATAATGGAGGTGATAGTATGTAATATCTAAGGCTAGGTCATAAAAGATGGTGCAGGCTTCCCTTAGGTCTCTTGGAATGTCTGAGCCCTGGATACTCTAGTTTGAAATCTAACCACCGTGCTATGAGAAGTCCAAGCCACATGGGCAGTCATGTGTAGGCACTCCTATCAACAGCCCTAGCTGTCTTCAAGGGCTCAGTCTTCAAGTTATCCCATTTCAAGTGCCAAAATAAAAATTACGTAGGTGATTCTAGTCTTAACTATTTGAATCTCCATTGAATTGAGGCTACAAACATTATTCATGGAGGAGAGATAAGCCATCTCTGCCGTGCACTGTTTGAATTGCTGACCCACGGAATCTGTGCACATATTAAAATTAGTTTTGTTTATGCATGAAAATTTGGAGTTGTTTCTTACACAGTAATAAATTACTACATTACCACATCTGTACACAGGAGATCAACTTTTTGTAAAGAACATATTTAGACATGAATATTGACCAGAGTTTAATATGTATTATAAGAAGAATAGATATACATAAACAGATATAAAATGTATCTGTATACATAAATTTTATACCTATATAAACTAACCTATGTTATCAATAAAACAAGGGGCCCATGATAATAGCTAACATTTTCCACTATTTAAAATGTTCCAAGAATCAATAAATTCTAGCATTGCAGGGATTTTCTCTTTTAACTTTCGCGGCAACTCCTTGAGAGAAGTAAATTATTATCTCTATTGTATAGATGAGAAAACTGAGGCAAAAAGAGATAACTTGCCCAAGAATACTCATCAAGTAAATTTTAGAGTCAGGATTTGAACCCAGGTAGTCAAGCTTTGAATCCCTTATTTTTAGTCACCAAGCTATATATTGAGGAAGGAGATAAAAGCTGAAGTTATTATCTAATGTTCAAGAGTTAGGCAGAAAGTTAGCAGGCATGATTGAAGAAGACAGGACTGACACTCATAAGTCCAAAGCTCTAGTTATAAAATGAATTCTCTTCTCATCTAGGTATAGGTTTGTTTTAAAACAATGAAGAACTGCATATTTCAATTTTGATTATTAACTTTTGTATTTTAAAAAAATGATTAACAAAGATTAATTTGTTAAATGATTAAGAAATAACTCCTTTTACCAAGGAGTTATTTTCCAATGACTAAAATTATTGATTAAAAATCAAATCTATATTAAGTCTGCATTCCATCTTTTCATTTTCTTTTCTGTTTATTCTTAGTCAAAGCTCAAAGCCTAATTCAACATTTTGGAAATAATTGTCATAACATATTAAGTGTCTATATTCCAATGCCCACTGAAATGGAGGCTCTAAATAATCTTCCAGATAATTTAGACAATAAAAAAAAAAAAACGTTTTTGTCATAGATTCAAAGATAGAAGTTACTCTGTGTAGTAAAATAAATATTGAAATGAAAGGTTTCTGGCTAAGTATGTTAGTTCATATATAGACACTAATCTGAGTTCTTCTTCTGTGCTAAAACCCTGTGACAGCTTCTAAAGGGATACTCGGGATCTTGAGCCAAATTCATCCCATAAAATGTAGTATTAGAAGTGGTATTAGAAATATTATCGGAAGATAGGGTGTGATTGCCCAAAATAGGACACAGATGAAGATCTCAGATAGACAATATCAAAGATAAATTATGTGGAACAAGATATCTTAGTCCATGCAACAGGTCATATAGGATAGAATCAGAAAGAAATTTATTACCAAATATGTGAAGCCAGAGCCGGTGAATAATGAGTGATAGATGGTTACATAGGCAGGTTCTAGGAACCACAGTCAGGTTGCAGTGTAGGTTCGACAGACCCAGCAAGAAATATTTCTGTATTCTCAAGCAAGCCTCCCCTAGTTGGCCACCTGTAAGAGTCAGCATTTAATAGATGTTTGACATAAGGAAGGCATGAGGTTAATAATCTGACCTTACATGCATGAATTATTTTCCTCAGTATGATCAGAAATCAGATAGCATCTTACAGTAAGGGTCAGCAAATTTTCCTGTAAAGTATCAGATAGTAAATATTTTGAATTTTTAAGCCATCCATCTCTGTTGTAACCCTAACTCTGCTGCTGCAACACAGAAACAACCATATATACTTTAACAAATGGGTACAGCTTTATTCAAGTAAAGCTTTATTTGCAATACCAGGAGTCAGGCAGGATTTGATCAGTGGGCCATAGCTTGCTGACTCTGGTTCTGGATTAGTGTTTATGAAAGTCCATGGTTAAAGGAGTCATGAGATCTAAATTTCAGTTCTCACAGTATCACTTTCCACCTGGGTAAACTTGAGCTCATCTTTTCATCTATATGGGCCACTATATCAGTCTGGGTTTTACAGAGAAACAGAACCAACAGGGTGTGTGGTGTGTGTGTGTGTGTTTGTGTGTGTGTGTGTGTGTGTGTATGTGTGTGTGTGTGTAGGAAGAGAGAGAAACAAAGAAAGGAGTTAAGACAGAATTTATTTTAAGAAATTGGTTTGCACAATTGTGGAGGCTTGGTAAATCCAAAATCTGCAGGATAAACAGGCTGGAGACCTGGGAAGAGCAGTAGTTCATACCCAAAGGCAATCTGCTGGCAGAATTCCTTCTTGCTGGGTGGAGGTCAGTCTTTGTTATATTAATACCTTCAACTGAATGGATAAGGCCCACACATATTATGGAGGGTATCTGCTTTACTCAAAGTTCACCAATTTAAATGGTAATCTCATACAAAAACACCCTTACAGAAACATCCAGAATTTTGGATCAAATACCTGGTAATGGTAGCCCAGCCAAACTGACACATAAAATTAACCATCTCAGCCATAGTTTCCTTATCTTTTCATGAAGAATTTGATTCATTTGACTATTTTATTTATTCTCAAGATAACATTCTACTATTAATTTTGCAGATGGTGGACAGCAGAACTGAAGAATTCACATCCCCACTCAGATGACACCTAGAAAGATAAAACTCTATCTTCTCTCTCTAACTCACTAGGAAGAACGCCAAAAATTAAATATTATTAATATCTGTTTTAGCTAACATATGACAGGCCTGAAATTTGCCTATGTTCCCAATGATCCCCATGGAATGTCTAGTTTCATTAACGAGAGATTCGACTTGCTGAGATTAGAAGCAGAAGCATGTAATGGGTGAAAAGCTACCCAAAGTTACACATCGAAGTGGCTGACAGCAGGAGAAAGCTATGAGCATCTAAAGATACCTTCTCTGAGCCAACACTAATTCCATAGCTTAAGAATGTAATTCAGAGAGCAAAATTGCTGTTCCCCCGCCCCCACCTCAGATAGGCACAAATCTAACATATTGGCAAAGAAAGATCATTAGCCATGATAGACAAATAGCATTTTAGAGATGATCTCTCAAATGATTTGACTCAGTGTGGACCAGGATTTGGCTCTAGAAACCACAAGTCAGAGCTTCTCATTCTCAGGTCCCTCCCAAAATATCCATAATAAATAAGAATTTGTCATTGGTAGTTTTTGAAATCTCCCCAGTTGATTATGATGTGTAACCACGTCTGAGAACTACCAACATATTCAATTCTAGACACATAACAGACATTTAGAGAAAATTTAAATTGAATTTAGGTTAAACAGTAGAACAAGCTCTCACTCTACTGAATGGAGCTTATAGATTTAATGGGATGAGAAGATAAAGAATACCAGAGAAGAAATCAAACGTATTACATGCTTAGCTAATTGCACTCAGATCATTAAAAAATAATCTTATAGTAACTGACCTGAAATTCCTTAGTTCTGCTAAAAAATAAAAATTTTTAAAAAAGTAACTGTTCAAGTGAATAAACTCTGAGAATAATGTAAATCATAAAGAAAAAGGAAAGATCTTATTTTCTGTACTTCCATATATATAATTTTATGTTCACAGTATAAACTAGGTATCTTTCTTTCCATTTTATAGGTGAGGAAAACGGGCTAGAAAAGCCCAGTAATTTTCTCAAGGCCACTTTTTACAGGTGTGATAGGCAGAATAATGGCCCCTAAAGATTTCCTCACCCTAATCTCCAGAACTTATGAATAAGTTACCTTACATGGCAAATAAGACTTTGAAGATATGTCTAAAGTTACAGACCTTGAGATAGATTATTCTGGATTATCTCATGAAACAAATCTAATCGCATGAATCCTAAAGAGCAGAGAACCATTCTCAGCTGTAGTAAGAGAGATACAAAGAGGTGTTATAATAGAAGCAGGGTCAGAGAAATGCTTTGAAGATGGAGAAAGGGGACTTTGAGTCAAGGGCTGCAGGTGGCCTTTAGAAGCTGGTGAAGTACAGGAAACAGATTTACTCCTAGAGTCTCCAGAAAGAAATGCAGCCTTGCCAACATCTTTACTTTAGCCAACTGAGACCCATGGCAGACTTATAAGATAATAAATTTATGTTGTTTTAAGTCACTAAATTTGTGGTAATTTCTAGGACAGCAATAGAAGCAAACATAGAGGTCATACAAGAGTCAGACTATGTATCTAGATCTAAGCCTTTCTAAAATGGAGTTTAGCCATATGAATGATAGCAGCAGCAGCTTCAATGGGGTCCTACTGCACACCTGAGACAAAAGCAGTCTAATACAAAACAGTGCCAGAAGTGGGTCTCTGATGTACACCTGGGGCAGACAGGTACCTGATCTACTATAGCAGCAGCATAGCCTGAATGGGGACCCATCCTCTTGCCTCACACCCATCACTAGGAGGCCTAATCTGCTGGCACATGCTGTGCCAACAGGCCCAACGTATCCCAGCCCTCCACCCACTAAAGGTAGCACTAAGTGATCCAGACTCAGTGTTTCCTGAAACTCATATCCATGGCACTGGGAAGCCCAGACAGAACCTACTGGGATTAAAGTTCCGCAAACAGAAAGAAAATAATAACTGAAGAAGGCTGGGAACTTCAGAAAGAAAAGGGAAACAATGGAATTGATAAAAATAGGGGTATGCATATTATCAATTATCTCATGAGTTTTTTAAATCTTATTTGATGGTTAAAGCAAAAATTATGACACTACTGATGTGGTTCTCACTGTATATAGAGGAAATATTAAAGAAAATACTTAAAAGTAGAGAAGTACAAGAAATCTAAGTGGAAGTAATACTTTAAAGCTTCACTTGAGGTAATAAGACACTAATTCCAGTAGGCTGTTACATATGTATACTGTAATACGAAGAGCAATCACATAGAAAACTATGCAAAATATACTCAAAGGATTATAAACAAATTAAAATAAAATTATTAAAACATGTTCAAGCAACACTAGGAAGGCAAGAAAAGAGAAGCAGAGGTATGAGAAACAAAGGTGACAAACAGAAACCAAAACATAAATGGCAGACCTAATCTTTAATATAGCAATAATTACATTAAATGTAAATGCTCTAAATGACAGAAATTAGAAGAGTAGATTTTAAAAAATAACGAATGTGATTCAATTACATATTGTATATAAACAAGAAAACTTACTTCAAATATTATGATATAGGTAGTTGAAAGTATAAGGATGAAAGAGATGTATTATGTGAACATTAATCCAAAAAAGCAGGAGTGGCTGTATTAATATCAGATAAAGTGGAATTAAGAGCAAAGGTAATTATTAGGGACAAAGAGGAACATTATATAAGGATACCAGGATTAATCCACCTAGATGATATAGTGATTCTAAGTGTGTATGCACCGAACAACAGAATTTCAAAATACATGAAGCAAACACTGAAAGTTCTAAAAGGAGAAATTTTAAGAATTTCTTATTTGAGACTTTAACATAGCGATTGATAGAACTACAAGGCAGAAAATCAACAAGGATAAAGAGCTGAACAACATCATCAATCAACAGAATCTAATTGGCATTAATAGAACAGACTCTACTTGGCAAGAGCAGAATATACATTCAAATGTCCATGGAACATTTACTCGTAAACCATATACTGGGTCACAAACTTACATTAGCAGATTTAAAAGAATTAAAAACATACACAGTATGTTCTCTGACCAAAATGGAATCAGAATAGAAATCAATAACAGAAAGATGACAGAAAAATGTTCAAATATATGGAAACTAAACAATATACTTCCAAATAATCCATGGGTCAAAGAGGTAGTCTCAAGAAAAATTTTTTTAAATGTATACAGTAAAAGAAAATGAATTTACAGATCAGAATTTGTGAAATGCAGCTAAAATGATGCTGTAAGGGAAGTTTATAGCACTAAATTAGAAAAGAAGAAATATCTCAAAGCAATAATCTAATTTTCAATATTAAGATACTAGGAAAGGAAAAAATCAAAATAAACTCCAAGCAAGCAGAAAGGAGGAAAAGTAAAGATAAATCAGAAATTCATTAAATTGAAAATATGAAAACAGTAAAGAAAAAAAATCAATGAAACAAAAGAGTGGTTCCTTGAATTAAACAGTCTAGTTGATAAAGATCTGGAAAGACTGACAAAAATAAAAAGAGAGGGGACACAAACCACAAAAATAGAAATGTAACCAGGAATATTATGACGTATCCTACAAGACAATATGGGACAAGTATCATGAATAAATTTACATTATAAATTTAACTAATTAAATAAATAAATAAATGGACCAATGCTTCTAAACTACAAACCACCGAAATTCAGTCAAGATGAAAGATAATTTGATTTTTCCTATAACCAATAAAACACTGAATTTTTCATTCAAAAATTCCCAAAAGAAATATCCAGGCTTAGATATTTTCACTTTTAGCAAATACGTAAAGAATTAACATCAGTTTTACATTATTTTTGTAAGAAATAGCAGTGGAGGGAACATTTTCTAATTTATTGTAGGAGGCCAGAATTACCTTGATAACGAAACCAGACGAAGATAAAATTTAAAATAAGAAAATTACAGACCAATATTTCTCATGAATTTAGCTGTAAAAATCCTCAAATAAATATTAGCAAATTAAATCCTGAAATGTATAAAAAGAATAATATACCATGTCCAAGTGAGATTTATCCCAGTTAAGCAAAGTTGGTTAAATATTTGAAAATCAAAAGGTATAATCCACCATATCAATAGGCCAGAAGGGAAACATCATGTGATTGTATCCATTGGTGCAGAAAAAGCATTTGACAAAATACAGTACAATTTATGATTTAAAAAAGAAAACTCTAAGGGAACTAGAAGTAGAGAGGAAATTTACTCAAACTGATGTACAAACAACCTGTACCCAGCATTGTACTTAATTATGAAAAATTGAATGTTATCTCAAAGAAATGAAAACAAGTTCACACAGAAAGTTATACATAAATGTTCACAGTAGCTTTATTTGTAAGAGCCAAAAACTGGAAACTACTCAAATTTCCTTCAACAGGTGAATGTTTAAACAAATTGTGATACTCTTATTATGGAATACTACTTAGCAATAAAAAGGAATGAAGTTCATGCAAAACTGAGATGAACTTCAAGGGAATAATGATGAGTAAAACACAAAACAAAAAAAGTCAGCCTCAAAAGATTATGTTATAATCATGAATAAAATAACACAATTGTAGAGATGGAGAACAGATTAGAACTTGCCAGGGGTTAGAAATAGGGAGAGTATGTGGTGTGGCTATAAATAAATCATTTACAGGGGGAACTTTGTAGTGATGGTGCAATTCTTTATCTTGATTGTGGTGTGATTACATGAATTTATACATACAATAAAACTAGGTAAAACTATATATGTGAACACAAAATATGAATGCATGTATAACTGGTGAAATCTGAATAAGCTCTATGGACTGTACCAATGTTAGTTTCCTGGTATTAATATTGTACTATATTTATGCAAAATGTCAACTTTGGGGGAGGCTGGATGAAAGGTACATAGAATTATTTATACATTTCTCTATAACTTTTTGTAAATTTATAATATTTCAAAATAACTTTTTAAAAATTGGGTACAGCCTAAGATAGTAGCAGTGGGTATAGAAAAGTTAGGTTCATGTAAGAGAGACTAATTCAACTGCTGAATAAAAGTCAGGGTTTAATAGCAGGAGGTTTTAGTGGCCCCCAGCAGAAATAATGCAGTAATCTTGGTTTTAACACCCCAAGATTTAAAAAAAACAATTCCTCAAAAGAAGTGTAAGAAGTGTCCAGATATTTAGCAACAGCAGCAGATTAGAGGTATGGCTTTCCAAAATGACAACTTCAAAAGAGACCATACTAAGTCAATGTATACATTAGTTTTTAAAAGACCCATCACAATACTTAAATAGAATATATCTTAACCAAATTATTCTGGATATCCAGCTATATAAGTGCCATCAGGGTTTGCTGTACATTCAACCTTATAAGACAGTGAAACAAAACAAAACAAAACAACACCATAAACCTCAACTACAGCAGGATCTCCTCCTAGGGAGACGATGTTTGAAAAAGTAGCATCAGTCAAAAGATTAAGCAGTGATTCCTTTAATTTGGCTATGTATTAGAATCATCTGAAGAGATTTTCAAAAATCCTCATGCTCAGGATGCAACCCAGACCAATAAAATCAGAATCTCTGATCCTCTGAGAGCAAGTTCAAATATCAGTTACTTTAAAGCTCCTCAGATGATACCAATGTCCAGTCAAAACTGTGAACAAACAGACTAAGCAGAAGAGGATTTTCTACAAAGATCTTTTAATAATAAGGTCTTTCACCCAATCAGATTTATCTTTCCCAAAATGGGTAAAGAAGTCTAGATTTTGTCCATACTTGCTTAATTTTAATCAGCACTTCTGATGTGCTCCAAACCTGGATCATGTTCCCTCATGTTCCCATGAAATAAGCTTTTCAAACCCAGTACTTAGAGATTTCCCAGGATGTTATTCTCTAAGCTTTTCAAACCCAGTACTTAGAGATTTCCCAGGATGTGAGATTTTTACATGCTCACACAGGGGAAGTCCCCAGCAAACCAGGACAACAGGCCAGTCTGTTGAAATGTGAAGCATTCTAAATAACACTGCCACTGATTTCAAATACCAGTCTCTGCCTACCAGTGAAGAAAAAGCATACTCCATTATTACCACTGCAAATGCTGCTGACCAAGACTTGGGTTAACTCAAACCTTTTCTGAGTGACACTCTTCTTTACCAAGTAGGGAACTAACAACCCTGAAGACAACTTGGCCCTTTACCTGGGCAGATGTTCTCCAACTTTATAGTGCATGAAAATCACTTGGAGGGCCTTCGAACATAGATTTCTGGGTCCTACCAGAATTGCTGATTCCCTAGGTCTGGGGCAGGGTCCGATACTTTGAAGATCTAACACATATCAGCTGATGCTGATAAAACTGACCAGATGACCATACTTTGAGAACCACTGTTCTAGGGATTTGAAATGTTAATACAGACCCAGACCCAGATTTCAGTATCACCCACTGTATTTTGGTAGGGAGAGGTATGTTTTCTCCTTCATTGCACTTGCTCATTTATATCAGAGCCTATTTGAAACACAAACAGAATGAAGAGAAAATGCACACACACAGACACACACACACACAAAAACGTACACACACACACATCCTCTGACCACATAAAATGCTCCTATTTCATGCCTACGAAATAATTTTGTTCCTCTATTGGACCAGTTCTCAAAGTTCACTGCTAATATTAATTATCTACAGAGCTTTAAAAAACACTGGTGTCTGAGTCCCATCTCCAGAGATTTTGATTTAATTGCTCTAGGGAGGAGCCTGGGCATGAGGATTTTTCAGAATTCTCCAGGTAATTCTAATGTACAGAAAATTTGTGAACTGCCTTTTGGCTTCAATCCATCTTGTGATCAGATATAAATATGACACATGGGCTATTGCTCAAGCTCTGTTGCTAAGTATATTCCATTGTCTTCCTCCTGGAAGATTTGTACTATGAAAAATGACTGACAGTTGTATTAATTCTCTGAAATGGGATTGAAATTTCCAATTAGCTTGGACAAGGGAGAGAGATGGGATGAATGAAATAATGTGTATCATTTACTTATTGCTCTATGCATTTAGCTAGAAGCTTTTGCAATTGAGGTCTGCTCCCTTCTTCACCTTAATAGTCATGCTTATTCTAATGCAGCTCTAAACTTTTAAGCTTTTAAGCAGACAGCATCACAAAGTACTTACTGCATTACAAGCTCCACTCCCCTTCCCAACACACATGTACATCAGTGCACTTGAGATCAAAATAAACATGTTAACCTTCTGTTCTTCTCCTTTGCAGCTTTCCTCTTATAAGGAGATGTTAGCATTTAGTGCAAAGACAAATTTTTGTTGGTGGTAAGTCATGTAGACAGTGCCCTCAAGAGACAAACAGCCCTTAGGGAGGGGAAAGATGTCTTTCAAAAAGGTTGATGCTCAAAGCAGGCACTTTCAGTCATCTCAGCTCAGAGATCAAATATACAAAATAAAAAGGTTAAGGAAAAAAAGGTAGGAAGGAAAGAAGCAAAGGAGAGAGGGAGAGCAGCTTCCCTATCTCGTTGAAATAAGGCAACTCTCTTTAAAAAAAAAGAAAAAATCTTAAATCTTAAATTCTCTTTCCTAATGCAAAGTATGTTTTCCTTCTTTAAACTATTGCTTTTATTTCCTATATTATTCATGAAGTTTAATTCTTCATGATGTTTAATTCTTACTGCTAGCAGACTTAGTAGTATAGGCAGTAGTGTAGTACAAGGCTGAAAACAGAAGCTAAAGTCTTGCCCAGCATGAATTAAATCTTCTTTTCCTAAGATCTGCCTTCGATGTGCAATGTTGGGCTTGCCAACATGATTATTTTCTGTTTGAAATAAGTTGCAGTGTTTTGCCTTTTCAATATAGTTAATACAACTATAACAAATGATACGATGCCACTTCGGTGATTTTCTTTACCCATGTAATTTTGAAATTTGACAGTATATATTTAAAATTCTACCTTTGCAAGGATAGAAAGTTAAAATAAATCCATAATATTCATGTGTTGTTTGCCCCTGGGGTGGAATGCCATAGTGGGGAGAATATTTGAGTCTTTCCTCAAGTCATTAAAAAAGCCTCTAGCAAGCAGCCCCCAGTCCTCTTCAGGGGGGAGGAGGGAAAGGATCTTTAATCATAATAATCCTGGGGAGAAAAAAATCTCAGAAATAAGACATCTGCTTCTGCGCCTTGTTGTTTTGCAGAATAATAGTGATTGCTTTAGCATCTTTTATTGCCATATGTGTACAATAAGAAAATGAACATAAAATTGGACGAACACGTAAAAGAAGGATAAACCCACCCAGCTTAACAAATCCATTCACTCACATGCTGTGCTCTGAAATGTGAAAAAAGCCACTGGATCATAAGGATTAGTAAAATAACAGTCTCTGTTAACAACGCTTACAGGAAGTATAAGGATAATTTGTCTGATGTGAGGACTAGCAGTCTAGTGGCTTAATTCTTAATACTGTCCTCTTTCACCACTTTTCTCCTAAGATAGATAGATGATAGATAGATAGACAGATAAGAGACAGACAGACAGACAGACAGAGACAGAGAGAGACAGAGAAAGGAGAGAGATGATAAATAACGAATATATTTTTGACAGGGGAAAATGTCTGTTTTTGACTAACCATTGATAAGAACTGAAACTTTTACTTACACTTTACAAGTTTAATAATTGAAATAATCTTGCACAGAACATATTCTGGCTTCATAATTTTCACTTTTTTCCTCTTCTCCTAACATGCTTTCAGACCTGTCAACTATAGGACATGGCTATTTTGTAAAATTGCCTTTGTCCTTGTGCCTTTTTGTATCACTGCTAATTAAGTTAGTAGTTTAGGCAGCAAGAGTATTCTGGAAGTCAGTCCCATAATGGAACAGTATATAGACAATTATACATGGTCGTGTATAATAAGAGCCTCAACTCAAACTTCCACTTAACTAGATCCTCCCAAGTCCTACAGCCATTCTAACACAATGGAATAGAATGGGAACAAACACAAGGGGAACACAACGAAGGGAAAATTGGAAAAAAGACTGGTTGAAGTTACATATAGCACTTTTGAAAGTTTTGCAAAAAAATATGATCACATGAACTAATTTCTAGGGCTCCTCCTAGGGCCTAAAAAAGCTACTCATAGTGGTGTGGAGCCATGAAGCTTCATCAAATTCTAAGTAAATCTGCATCTGCCTCATGTGTCTGGTGGTTGAGAGGAGGTAAGAGAGAAGGGTTATCAAAGGAACGATAATAGAAATAGGCAGAAGATGGTTTTTATTTTTTTAACTGAAACGTAAGAGGAACTAGCTTATGGAGGGACTTAGATAACACTGAAAAAAGAAAGATATTAAAGGAAATTTTAAAACTGCAAAGGAAATTCTTTTGTGTCAGGTAACATTTTTTGGTTACTTACTATATGACTTGTCCTGTACTAAGCTATTTAAATTATGCTTTCTTTTAACACTTATAACATATGTGAGGTTAGTGATTATTATGTGTGTTGTTTTATAATGGAAGTAAATGAAGGTCCAGATAGGTTAAGTAACTCACCCAAGGTCATATAGTAAGTAGTAGACACTTGATATCATTGTCTGTTCTTTTGATCACCACGTTAAAATGAAAACACATGAGACACTAATAGCCAGGGACACTGAGGATATTAATTATATTTTAGAATGACCGCCAATACACAAAATTTCAATTGATTTATCTTATCACCATAGGTTAGCATATAAAAATCTTCTGCTCTCATCCTTGTTTTGCTAAATCCAAAATAAAATTTCTATCAATACTGTGAGTTTTCTTTAGCAGTAAAAATTTTAAAAATTTGTTCATTGACAAGTATCAAAGACTTATAATGACACCTAGTTATGAAGCATAAGAAATGTGATGAGGAGAAATAAGCTAATGTTTTCAGAGCTTTTTTAAATATCAAAAAGAATTTCTAAGATGTTAGCATTATACACAATATTGGTTAATAGTAGCTTGGGAAGATCGATTTTAAATTTTCTGATATTACTGCATCATAATTCACTACCAAAAGAACTCTTTGATTGCATACCTCACTGCCTGGGGTCAGTTTCCAGACAGTAGTGCAGATAGAGGAAATCTAAACAAAGCCTGAAGGAACTGCTAAATTGAACAGACAGAGATCTTATCTCAAGAAAGCTGGAGCAGTTTAGCTACAGGAAAGGAGGGAGCTGTAGTAGCAATGAGCTCTAAAGACTGGTAATAAAGACCTCTTAAGTATTTGGCTGAATATTTACGTGCATGTGCATGAGAAGAAACTACTGAAGATCAGGGAAAGAACCATTTGTAAAGAGTAAGTAGAATAATTCCCAAATATCACATAGGAGTAAGAATAGTTTACATATATCCCAGCCAGAGTAGAAAAACCTTGTAATATATAATGGGCTTTAGGTAGCATCCACAAAAGAACATAGGAAATAATTTAGCTCATATGCTAAAGGGTTCTCTGTGATCTACTCTAAAAAGTTTAAAAGTGTGTCTTGAGACAATCGATCTATTTCCAAGTAACTCAACTGCATGTGAGTATGATATCTAGGATCTTCTAAAGGAATACAATAAAAGCCAACAACATAAAATTCGCATTGTCCAACCTGCTTAATAAGTAACTTCTTGGCTTTCAAAAGAACAGACAGGAAAAATAACGGAGAGAAGAGCCAGTCAATAAAAATAGGTTCAGAAATAAAACAGATGATAGAAGTAGCTATTATAAATATACTCAAGAAGGTAGAAAAAAGTGAGTATAATGAGGATAGAAATGGAAAATTTAAAGAATACAATGAAACTTTCAGAGATTAAACATGTAATACAAGGAATGAATAAAACATTCATTATCAGCAGACTATACCAGAGAAAGAAGGATCAGTGAAATTGAAGATATAGCAATAAAAATTATCCCAAATAAAGCAGAGAGGAAAAAAATACTAATGTGGGTGATGGGTGATGGGAATGTTCTATATTATTGTAAGAGACAGGATTAGAATGTCAAGGAAAAATAAATATGGAACACTTAAAATATTTGATTAACACAAAGAAGTCAGGAAAAAACACACATAGTAACAAAACCAAATAAGAAAAATTAAACCAAATATGACAAGTACAGACCTAAATACAACTGTATCAAGAATTACATTAAACGTGAATGTACTAAATGATCAAATTAAAAGGCAAAGATTGTCAGACTAGATAAAAATGCTAAAACCAACTACATGCTGTCAATACAAATCTCACTTTTAATACAAAGGCACAAAAAGTTTGAATGTAAAATGATGAAAAGCTATACCATGCAAAAGTAAATATAAGTAAGCTGGAGTGGCTATCTTAATATCAAAGAAAATAGACTTCAGGACAAGAAGTATTACTAGAGACAAAGAGTGACATTTCATAATGATATAAAGGTCAATGAACCAAAAAGATAAAATAATTACAAATGAACCTGTTTAATAATAAAACTTTAAAATAAAGAACCACTAAGAACTAGATAAATACACAATCACAGTGTTAGACTGTAGCACAACATTTTTAGTAATTGCACAACTAAAAACTCAGTAAACAAAAGCACTGAATGTTACTATCGATTACGTAACTTACTTGACATTTATAGAACACGACATCCAATAACTGCAAAGCACATATTCTTTTCAACTGTAAATGAACTGCTCGCCAACATAAATCTTATGCTGACCAGTAAGGGACAGGAAGCAGAAAGATGTCTACAGATAAATTTACTGGACTTCCTTCTTCCTAGTGGACTGTTCTGGCACATTCTAGTTCCATGAAGTCCTCCCTTGGAGACATCCCTTGTGACAGAGTAACTGGTTGTGTTTCCTTGTGAAGCTTAGTGATATATCAACTTTTGTTACTTTCTCTTTATTCCTGTATCAATTAACTTTCCTCATTCTTGTTGCCTTGAGTTTTCATCTTCCATGTAAACTGTACCTCCGGCTCAGAGAACTGGAACAAAGACACTGTGAATGAATAGTAGCAGCCGCTGCCATTACTAAGTATTTACTCTGTGCCAGACATTGGTTAGTTTATGGGGTACAAAATGAAAAAGACATGGTTACTTACTTTGAGAATTCATAATCTAATGAAACACACGTAGATATAAAACAATCACAAAACTGTCTAACTGGTGACCATGACCAGAACCTCAAAATCCTTCAGCATTGATTTACTAAAGATCAAATCTTTCACTGATTGTGACATTGTAAATGCACCAGTAATTTTTACTTCATATCCTCTCACTGTGAGTCCAAATTATTTTTCCATACCCAGCTTTGGACAACTAAAAATACATTACTGATAATTAGTATTAGAGAAGCTTTCCAGCTAGAAAGCTATTATCTCATCAATATTCTAAACCAAGACATTGGTCAGAGATTGGTGTGTAAACATGGGATTTTGCGACATCTCTAAGGGAACAGGGAAACCTTGGTGCCCTGTGTAATATTCTGCTTCTTTATAAAACCTTTTCATTGCTTTGAGTGAGCCAAAGCAGGTCAGGCAGTAGCTTTGCTCTCTGCCCATGTGGTCACTGACCAACCGTATTTAAGTCATTAATCTGTAAAATGCTTTGGCATACATGCAATATGGAAGTATTTGATTTTACATACTGCCTCTTATATCCTGGGTTCTCCCAAGAACTTTTGCCAAGTAATTCAATTCAATTCAATTATCAGGAATACAATAACTTTGCAAGCAAATGGAAAGTGCAGACACACTTAGTAGTTTACGTAAAGATTTATTCCTGGGAAGAATACAATTTTCCTTCTACTGTACTTCCTTTATGTTTGTTCCGTTCTATTCCATTATGTTAAAATGGCTGCAGGATTTGGGGGATCTAGCTAAGGGGAAGTATGAGTTTTATTCCTGGGAAGAATACTAGGTTTATTACTAGGAAGAAATATTTGCTGAAATCACACTATGTTCCAGGAACTATTTTAGGCACTAGAATCTTTTGAATGGTGGCTATGAGAAATGCAATTTAAATAAATAAATAAACAAACAATTTGGGAAAGGCAGGAAATAGATTGTTGTGTATTCAAGAAAGGGCTCAATGTGAATGTGCATTTGAGCTGACAGCTGAATGAGGAGTAAGAGGCTGTTCATGAATATCTTGAGAAAAAGTATTCTAAACTAAAGAGACTATGTGATGTTTCTCAAACCATTTATACAGTTGTCTGCAACACAGACACCTCTCAAGTCTAAAAAGGGAGCAAAGTTTCTCTTTACATCAAGTGCCCCTGAAAGGCAGAAAGATATGTCCAGTTATGACTCTCAGGCATCCTAAGCTCTATCACTGATTAACTCTGTATAAGCAAGTTGCTCAATATTTCTCCACTATGAGGGGGAAAAAAAAGGAAATACATTAACTACTTTTTCCTTTTCTGTGAGATCAACAAAACGTAGGTCAGAAATTGTCCTGAAAAAGAAGATAAACTTCTTAGCATGATGATCAAATGAAGATACCATGTATGAGCTGATCTGACCCTAAACAAAAGGGGTAATAGTAAACTGTTGACTTCAGTCAAAATCCATAACTATTTTAGTTATGGGAAGTCATAATCTCAAAATATCTGAAAATGCTTAGCATATGTTCTTTTCTAGACAATGTACTGGTTGTGAGATGGAGCGTAAAAGTAAATTATACCTGTTTCCTGCTCTTAAAATTATTCCACGTCTAATGGAGGAGAAAGATATAACAAATAAATGATTATAGTATAATGTTGCCTAGAATGTACAATCAGAGCACGGAGGGAAAATATACTAATGCATCCAGAAGAAAGAAAGGCAACATATAAATACTATTTGATGTGCATCAAATGGTAAGAAAAAGTCAATCAGTTGGAGAGGACAATGAAAAGATTTATGTGGTCTGTTAATGAGTTTGGTTCTTTTCTTGGGGGGG
>NW_011889054.1:2732512-2734960 GCF_000151845.1 Pteropus vampyrus | reverse complement strand
TGTCTACCTTTCCCTTCCCCCCACCTCCCCACCTCTTGTGTGGTTCTATCTTTCGTTTGTTTTTCTTCCTTGTTTAAACCTTCCTGGCTGCTGTGACAAACAAACTTTGACTAATGCCACTTCATGTCATCCATATTTTCCAAAAGTTTACTAACAAGAAGGAGGGAAATTTGGTGTCTGAAATATCCAGGTAATGGAATCCAGTAATAGCTAGTAATTTGGATCACAAATATGCCAGTAGAATAACAGAGTAACTTCAATTTAATGTAATTCTCCTACTAGGAATACATATAAATTGTGGGTGAACTTTGAGAATTTTTAAAGTACATAATAGAAACTGAAAGGAAAGTACATCTCATGTTTCAAAAACTAAGAGAGAAATTAAAGCTGAGGAGATAACAGCAGGCTGATTTCTACAGATTCTGTTTCTTAGAATAGTCCTTACGCAGATTGGGGCTAGAGCTAGAGCTATAAATCTAACATCATCTTTAGGCCAGAGGTCCAGACTCAGAACAGAAGAACATTGAGGCCCTGGTAGATATCCTGCATGAAGTTCCTGAGGAGATGGTCAGTCCATTAAAAAAGTCCAGGAGAAGTGGCAAGGAAGACAGGCATCTGTCTAAAACATTCAGGCAGAGGAAATATCCACACCTCTGAAAAAGAGGCCTGTCATTCTGAAAGATATGATGCCCAGGTTGTCACCTGTATGTCCTGTATGAGTCAGAAACTACAAGGTAATTCAAATAAAATCTAGGGCAAGATGGATGTTGTAATAAATCCTAGCTCCCCAACAGAAACAAATTAAAACCACTCTAAAGGGAAATTTAACGAACCAAAGCGGACAGTATCCAACTAGAAAGAAAGAATAATTCTGAGGTGATTTTAGTTATTTAAATATTACTAAATGCATTCCCATAGCCATACCATTTTGAAGAATTCTTAAAACATATACAAACCATTTATATCTTACATATCCCACTGTCAAGAGTAAAATTCACTTGAGAACTGTTCTATAGAAAGCATCATGCAGAAGGGAGAAGATATTTACTTTATGAAACTTGGAAGTGAAAAAAATGTCAAATTTTTAATTATCATGTATTTTATTTTAAAAATTAAAAAATATGGAACCCAATAATAGAGAAAAGCTATGCAGAAATAAATATTTAAATATCTGAAGATTTATAAATCTCTTCAATGTAAAACCTTTAAAAAATCCCTTTTTAAAATAAAATCTCTAAGAGGTATAAAAATGTCTAGTAATAGGGTTAAATATGCTTGAGAGAATTTTAATTGTATAACATTCTTGTTTAACTATCAAAACCTTTCAGGAGCATCTGGGAATGACCCAACAAAGAGAGGGATTTTCATGGAATGACCCAACAAAGAGAGGGATAATTTGTAGAAAGTCCTGGCCCTCTTTTTGCCCTGCTTTTTGAGGTTTTGTTTTTTCACATCGGATGGTACATTATGTTGCCTATTGCATACTCCTTCATTAATACATTCATTCACTCAAACAATATTTATTGAGTTGAGATATATTAGTCAATACTCAATAATGTTTATATGAATGAATACACTTCTTGCCATAGTAAGTGTAAATACTGAGAACAATCTCAAAATATATAATTTTAGCTTCACAAAAGTTTATAATTATGTTGAAACTATAAGATATGCTGATGAAATAGCTAATTTATTATGTGGGGCAGTCTCTAATTTTTTTTAAAAAATGAGTTTGTATAGATAATGAGAGCCTAAGGGTCAGTCATTGTGAGCTGAATATATCAATAAATATGTTTTTAGATGGGTTTTGAGACTGACCTTCAAGATAGAAGAGGACAATCAGATATATGATTCATAGTGGACAAAAAGGCCATGGTGGTAGCCTGTGATAGCTAGCATGACCAATATTTTTATTTCTTATTAATGACATTATTCAAAGATAAACCAAATGTAATTTTGCTTCCATAGGTCCATTCTCAGTACCTAAACAAAATGGTAAATCTTACTTCAGTAGCACTAATGAATATAAGAGTCTTTAATGAAGAGACTGTGGAGGAAATAAAGAGTTGGGAAAAGCTTGCATCGTACATCACACAACAAAACTTATGTAATTATGTATTTACTTTTCTTCCCTACGCAAAGTTCCTTTCCCTCTCTCTGCACAGCTCTCTTCTTCCATCTCTGGCTACACTCCACCAGCCATCTTTCCAGATCTTCCCAAATCTCTCCACCCGAGTCTTATTATGCCACAATTTAAATATTTCTTGGAGTCTCCAGGGTGCATCCCCACCACTTATTCCACATAGACACTTCTGAGGATCTACTTTCCTCCAAAGGGAGAGGCCATGAGTAGTGATTGCAAATAATATGGAGTGGAGAGCAGTTACTCAAAATACCATTTTTTCCTGTGAGATAATAGAGCATGAATATAGGAGACTTAGGGAAACT
>NW_011889054.1:2692649-2732462 GCF_000151845.1 Pteropus vampyrus | reverse complement strand
CTAAACAAAATGGTAAATCTTACTTCAGTAGCACTAATGAATATAAGAGTCTTTAATGAAGAGACTGTGGAGGAAATAAAGAGTTGGGAAAAGCTTGCATCGTACATCACACAACAAAACTTATGTAATTATGTATTTACTTTTCTTCCCTACGCAAAGTTCCTTTCCCTCTCTCTGCACAGCTCTCTTCTTCCATCTCTGGCTACACTCCACCAGCCATCTTTCCAGATCTTCCCAAATCTCTCCACCCGAGTCTTATTATGCCACAATTTAAATATTTCTTGGAGTCTCCAGGGTGCATCCCCACCACTTATTCCACATAGACACTTCTGAGGATCTACTTTCCTCCAAAGGGAGAGGCCATGAGTAGTGATTGCAAATAATATGGAGTGGAGAGCAGTTACTCAAAATACCATTTTTTCCTGTGAGATAATAGAGCATGAATATAGGAGACTTAGGGAAACTGAAAAAATCTAGAAGTCACGTATTTATAATGATTTCTTAATTCCAAATAAAATGAAACAAGCTAAAAACTGTGACAGATTAACTTTTCCAAAAGATGCTTTCACTACTGGCGTGTTTGGTAACCACACCTTTCTTCTTTACTTTCTTCTTCCTTTGGAGACATGTACACTGGCAATAATCTTTCAAATAATAAGAAACTTCCCATAGGTCCCTTCCCAGGCAAGGTTAAGCTATAACAACCCAAATAGATTTTTGGATAAGATGGCTAGTTGAAAGCACAGAAAAAAAAGAGTTGGGTTCTCTTTTTCAATGAGTGTATAATGGGTAATGGAGAAAGTGGCTTAAAAAGTGCCTCTCCATGAAGGGCCAAGGTTAACATGGAGACTCCAAGGGCCAGAAGAACAAAGTAACTACAACAATCCATATGTTTTCAAGAGCAGTGCTTTGTATTTGAAGGATTGATTTTTCCCAGTATTTTTTCAGTAACCCAAATTGTGTCTTTATTAAATGACCCAAGAGAATACTGTGTGGCAGAGAAGGCTTAGATTTCCCTAGCCCCAAGTAAGATATTCTCAACTTATTTATTTATTGTTACTGTCCACTCAAATTAAAAAGAGAGTTTTACATGAAGAAATTGAACACAACTGAGTGTACTTTTATTTCAACCCTTTACCTGAATTTTTTGTTTTAATTATCCACTAATGTGCTTTCATTAATATGTTTTGAAGAACATTTCATTAAGTTGAAATTCATTCAGTACATTCACTACATTTGGAAGAGCCAAATCATTTAGCTAAATTCATTTCTCTATCGCCAAAGCAGTGTACTCTAAATTAAACGATAGTTGGCATTTCTTTGCTCTAATACCGACTCAGCTGAAGGCAGAACAAGGATACCTATACATTCAGGGAAGGAAAGGTCACTTAGCCTCCGTAGCTGTCCCAAGTCACTTATCTAAATATAATGCAAGCTACCATTTTTTCTGAGACTGAAAAATATCCAGACTCCAGAAAGAGACTTAAACATCAGAGGAATGGAAACACTCTGATATGAGTTGGAACCAAATATTTCCTGCTTTCATTCCACTCAAATGCTTTCACTTTTCTGTTGTTATTGTTATCGATGTTACTCCATATCTCTGTTTTTTCCTCAGTTGACCTGCAATCTTAACTTTTCATATGTCTGTTTGTTTTTCCAGTAACCTGCTTTCACCCTCCTTTCTTATGTCAATTTACTATAATACATATTACCCTGAAGAATGTTTCTTACCTTTTTTCTTTCTTATTCTCAGAGATTCATGCAAAAATAATGTATTAGTAAATACAGTTGACGCTTGAAAAACATAGGTTTAAGGGCACTGACCCCCCAACACACAGATGAAAATCCACATATAACTTTTGACTCTCCCCACACTTAGCTGTCCTTTAGTATCCATGGGGGATTGGTTCCAGGACCCCCTGTGGATACCAAAATGTCAATGCCAAAATGGTCAAAATCAATGTTGTCAGAAATCTGGAAAATAGTCAAAAGCTTACATCAACCAAGCCAATAATAAACTAATGAAAAGGCAACTTAGAAATGGCAGGAAAGTTTTGTGGCATTTTTACTTGCCCTGGCTCCATCCACTCTCCACTGTAGTGATGGTTTCAAAGTGGTAGAGTCTTAATACAAGGACAGTCTCAAAGCAATAGCCCATGTTCCCAATATAGGACCCTTGATCCTGGTTCTGGAGGAAGCAAAAGAGAGCCTACTCTCAAATTATTGTGTGTACCTGTTCCAACCTGTCTGGGACCAACACAGGACACGCAGCTCTGTTTGCCTAACTTGGAACAGTCTGGTAAAGCAGCAGTCATTGCTCAAAAACACTGCAAGGTGAACTAACAAAAAACAGATGACTGAGGCAAAAAAAATATGGATTGAAATACTATAGGCTGCCTAAGGTCCAGAAGCAAAAGCTAGGGAAGATACTTTGGGATGTTAAGCCATTCAAAAGTACCCATGTATGCAGAGAAATTAAGAAAGCTACACACAGACTCAATTCAAGATGCCTGCTTAGAAAATACTGGAGAAGACTCTAAGCTTTCATTTTGAGCCAATTCCTGAACTTAAGTGCAAGTCAGCTATGTGCTGAAGGAGTATCCCAATAGCGTCCATCGGCAAATCCTGGAAGAAGTTTATGGTTTTGTGGGTGCATGTGTATGTGCATATGTGTCTGTTATGTTTATTTTTGTTTTTGCTTGTTTTAGGTCCTAGAATTCAAGAAAATCTCTGTCAAAACATTAGCTAAACATGAGCTAAAGAAACAGACTTCAAGACCACATATGATATTTAATAAAATTCTTGCAAAATTAGTTTTAAAAAGTCTCTAAATAAACATACTATTAGGATACTAGACAGTATCCTTCATTATCACTGTGAAACAACTTTGTTTTCCTGTTCAGAGGTTGAAAAGTGGATATCGATTCATCCTGAGTTTTACATATCACCGATCCATATTAGATGTTGGGGCCGCCGAATTCTTTCCAATGACTTTGAGACATAATTTGAATATGTGATTAAAAATATTGTTCATTGTTGAAATGTATGTTGGGCTCATTATACCTGCTCTAAAAGGTTTCAAATTTCAAAGATTTAAAAATCTTTATCCTTGAATAATAGTTCTTCTGTGCTGTCCATTGGTGTTAGACTGTTAATGTGTAGTCTGGCACCTGCAGATAATGGTTTTTGTAACCAATTGTGTTTACCATGTTGTTTTATCCACAGAGGCTCTTAAAGTCAAAACAGTGATACAACTTAAGTAACTACACTGCCTCCTGATCACATTTCCTTAGTCTTTTATTCATACTCTGTTTCTTGTAGCCCTGTTTCTATTAAACATTTTTGCAATTATATTGGATTTTATGTATTCCAGTAAGCTACCACAATGCTTTATGAAGCATGGTAGGTTAGCAATGCATATAAGTAAAATGCATAGGTGGTTTTCTTAAGTGCAGTGTTTTATTTATTTTTTTCTTTTGAAGTCATTGCTTCTTTTACCTGTTAAGAAATTGAACAAAAATATCAAAAGGCAAAATCCCTAATTCTGAAAATTTAGTATGGGTCAGGTATATAAACTAATACCACTGAGTCTATTAAGTCTTAGAAGTGAGTAACTAGGTCTTTAAATTTTAATTTTTGATTATAAATAGTAAAGTAGTAGAATATATAAATAGTTGCCTAATGAAAATGTGTATTCTAATTTGGAATTCTCATGAATACCTGTTTTTTTTCCTTCTAATCTTATGATAATAGGCCATTTGATTATCTTCTGTTTAATGCTTTAACTTCAGACAATAAAGTATTTATTATGAACAAAAAGGAGAAAAGAATTTATTTTCTTTGATGAGGGCTGAAAAAAATAAAAGCTCAAACACCTATTGTGGTGTTTATATATATAACTTTCTATATGTTTTATTTATTTTAATAGCTGATTTAAAATTCCTAAAAGAATACTGTAAAATGTTATCTTGCCCATTTTACAGATTCAAGTAAACGAATTTCTGGGAGGTATGAAACTTGCCCAAGGTTATCAAGCTAATTAGTGGTAAGAGTGAGAATTAAACCCAGATATATCTATTTATATAGCTTTTGCTCATCTTCTCTCATCATTCACTTTTAGTAACCAAAGCTTTCCTGCTTACAAATATGACTGAGATTTACAAAGAGCCAGTCGACACTGCTTTTTAATCAGGTAGAAAAATTACTGCTAATTCTTTAAAGACATATTCCTTTTTCATTCAATGACTGTAGTTTTCAAATAATATTTCCAGGCACTGGTAACCATCTGGATAGAGACGGAGAACAGAACTCAAAGATGCTGCTAGCAGACAGGAAAGGCCAGCTGGGCTCATTGGTAATATTTATTACATTCCTTTATACTAAATTAATTTTATTACTAAGATCCTAACATTTTACAGTACAAACCTTCTTTGATTGTTTCTTCTTCCTCTCTCTATCACTCTCTCTTTTCGTTTCCTATATTATTATCTTTAACAATTCTTAGTGAATTAAACTTAGTTATTAGTATTAAACACTACTAGTCACAAAAGTAGAGAATCATAGATCATAAGAAAATAGAAAAAAAGCATAAATTATAAGTATATGAACACACACATGTACATATACATACTATATGCATCATTTTTCCAAAATCTAATAAGTGTCTGCACATTTACTGTATATTACAAGTAAGCCTAGGGATGAGCATTATACTGTTTATAGGATACAGAAAATATACCCAAATATGAAAATCATTAGCAATGAGAATGGGGAAAAAGGCTATAATAAGGAATTTAGAGGTTAGGTTTGTATTCTAGCTATGATGCCAAATATTAAATTTTCAACTTAAGATGGCCATAAAAAGATGTATTACTTTTCTAGGGCTGCCATGACAAAGTACCACAAACTGAGTGGGTTAAATAACAGATATTTGTTTACTCATAGTTCTAGAGGTTAGAAGTCTGAGGTAAATTGTCAGCAGGGTAGATTACTTCTAAGGCCTCTTTCTTTGGCTTACAGATGGCCATCTTGCCTCGTGTCTTCACATGTTCTTTCCTTTGTGCCCATTTGTGTCCTAATTTTCTCTTTTTATAAGGACACTGGTCATACTGGATTAGGGCCCACCCACATGAACACATTTTACCTTAGTTACATCTTTAAAGGCCCTATTTTCAAAATAGCCATATTATGAGGTACTGGAGGTTAGGACTTCTACAAATAAATTTTTTTTGAGAGACAGGTAGAACACAATTTAGCCAATAACAGAAAATAAGAGTTTAAACAAATAAGTAACTACCTTTTCTAGTGTGTTGCTTAAAGATATGAATTTATTCAAGAATGACAATAATAGCAAGGATTTATATAACACTATATATTATATGAAGGATATTAAATTAATCATTGTAACATGCTGTGAGATGGGTATTAAATGAGACTGAGTAAGATTAAGCAAATTCCCCAGAATCATATAGTTAATTCTTTCCAAATCCATATTTCAACTAGGTATTTCTCCAGTTCCAAACTCATTCTATATCTTACCACAAGAAACAATACCCACTTTCCAAGGAATCTACTCATCAATTATTCTATGCTATATATTCATTTCATTTTTTAAAATAAATTATGATTCTTCATTTTGCTTAGTTTCAGAAGTTATATGGGAATAGAATGGAGTTAGATATCGTTAGTGAAATTCATACATGGGGAAGAAAATTGAGTCCAGAAACTTTAGCAAATTTCTAATTGGAAGGCAAATAACAGGACAAAAAATACTGTCATTCATTTGGTTCAGTGATCTTTCCTAAAGCACTACAAGAATCAATTTTAAGAACCCCAGTGTTTTTCAAACTTTCACCAATGGGCTCTATCTACAGAATCCTCTAACAACATCTAAATGACTTAGTTTCAAATCCTAATCCATTTAATATCAGAAGTTCCGATTGTTCTCTGTGGAAAAAAAAACCAAACAAACCTAAAAATCATATCTGGTAATTTGGAACAATTTCTTCAAGGCCCAGGCAAAATCCAATACATACAAGTAATAATCATTGGTAACCACATGTTTAAAAATGATTATTCAGGTATCAAAGAGGTATATACATTGGGAGAAATTATAATTAGAGAGAAACATAGATCACAATTATTTAATTAATGCTCAACTATATATGAGTTTAACTTTGGTTTAGCAATCCCTTCTTCTAGATACTTTCAATTCGTCTTCACAGACAGACCAGAAAAATCATCTTCCAATGCAAGATTTACTGTGTTACTTATTTAAAAACCCACATTGACTTCCACATTTATTCCACCAAATTTTGCTACGAGAGAAAATTAGCACTATAATCTGTCTTGGATTAGATACCCAACCATACTTAGTTCATACTATTTGAAGCACTTTGAGTACAGACCCTACAGAGTCTTGCCTTACATCCTCTACAGAATCAAGCCAAGGGACCCATACATAGTTATAGTTGGAAAAATATTTGCTCTGAGTTGATATTTTCAGCCTTATCAAATCTTTATTACTTAGATTTATCTCTACAATTTCCAAGCAGAAGACCTACTTGCCTTTTAATTTTCATTTTGTAATCTGTCGGTAACAAAAAGCGAAGAATTAAGACATTAGCCACAGTCTGCTAATGGTCAAAGCAGAAAGCACAGATTAAATAATCTGTGGAGATATATTTTTTCTTTTTCTTTCAAAAGGTATTAACATAAGAGAAAGTCCTAGAATTCGAAACAGTTTTGCAAAATAAAATCTCATAAAAACCTAGAAACCCAAATGCATATCAGTAATTGATTGGCTCAATAAAATTATATTCACTCAATAGAAAACTGTAAAGACATTAAAAAGAATACCATACTCTTCTAACTGAATTCATTAGTGCTTCAAAAACAGTGTCAAATAATAGTTTTTATTTAACATTATGTCAGGCACCTTCATTTTGTCCTCCATTTATTGTCAGTGTTACTAAACTTTTACCATTTACTGCTTTCTCTTTCAGATACATAATATATTCATCTTGCATTTATCTACTCTTATTTCACTATTTTTTTTAATTACAAAATATCTTTTGAGAATGTTTCAAATGATTGTATAGCTTTGTTCTCTTTTAACCTTGTTATGTGGTAAATCATATTTTATTACATTACATTATGTTATTTATCTTATGTTATGTTAACTGTATTACACTTATAATTAAAGTAGCACTTTGGTTCAGAAATAGACAAACCAATCAGTGGAACAGGAAGCATCTTAAATTAAAATTAGATTCAAGAGCTTAAGGAAATTGAGATTATAATAAAATTGACATTTTGAATCAGTAGCAAAAATTAGTCAACAAAAGTGGGACTATATGGCTAATCATTAATAAATTCTAGATATATTAACTATTTAAAAGTAAAAAAAATTAATGAAACTATAAAAATATCAGTAGAAACTTGGGTGACTTGAAAAAAATTATTCATGAGAAATAACTTTCTAAGCTACAGAATGATACATTTAATCATATAAGAATTAAAATTTTCTCCATGGCAAAACACACTAAAAAGGTCAGGAAACAAGCAAAAGAAATTGGAAAATATATTTAGAAATATATATGCTTTCTTTTCTCTACATCTTTTGAGAAGTACATGGTTCTTTTCCTTTAACCTATAATGTGAGTGTTAATCTACATTGTAAGTGCCTGGTTCTTTTTCTTTCATCTATAATATGAGTATCAATATAGGGCATTGGTTCTGAGCACAGACTCTGAAGCTCCTGTGCTGGTTCCACCATTGACCGTCCACACAATCCTGTGAATATTACTTCACTTTTCTGGGTGTTGGAGTCCTCACCTGAAAAATTAAAGCAAAATAGATCCTTCTCCCAAGGATAATAGAATTTTAAAGGAGTAAACATGTAAACCACTTAGGACAATGCTTAGTACAAGAGAACTCAATATAAGTGTTTATCAAATTAAAAAATAAACAAATGAAAGAAAGAAAATGTAGTGAATTAAATCTATATATTCCTAATATTAAACCACTTTCACATTTGTTGGATGACCCAACATAACCATGCTTTTTGTCATTCTAGTGAACTTAGGTAGCTAATAAGATATTTCAAAATTTTTACTTTTATATTCGCAAATAAATTTCATTTATAAATTTCTTTTTTTCTTATAGTCCTTATCTATTTTCAGTATCAAGATTATATAGAGTTCTTAAGAAGAACAAAGAACTTTTTTCCTTTTTCTACTCTCTAGAATTTTTCTTTATTAAGATTGGCATTATCTATTTTGATACAATTAACCTCTCAAAAGATCTGGGTCTAGTATTTTCTTAGCGGAAGATTGTAAACTATTGATTTAATTCCTTTACTAGTTAAAGAACCCTTCCACCTACATATTTCCTTCTGCATCATTTTTTTTTTTTTTTACAAACCTTACGTGCTAGGAAAATATCCATTTTACATGAATATTCAAATTTATTGGCACTCCATATGTTTGTCCTCTCTGCTCTAATGTTCTCATTCTTTCTGTGTATTATTTATATTTTCCTTTTTCTTAATCAAAAGGCTTATCTGTTTTTAAATCTTTTCAAAGAATATCATTTTGATCTATTAGATTACCTTAATTTCACACTTTTTTTCTGTTTTATTAAGTTCTGCATGTATCTTTATTATCTCTTTCTATATGGTCTCTGGGTTTATTGTTTTGCTTTTCTGACATCAGTTCAAACACTTGGTCATTAATTTTAATAAATCTTTTCAGTTATAAATGTTTAAATCCTTTTGAAGGTTCCAGGTTAATGTAAGCATCTAAGGATCAGTTCCTCCACACTTGCTGGCCCAAGGCTTAATGCACCCCATAGCAATGAATATATTGACATTTATCTCCTAGACTACCCTGTCTTTTCTACTTCTCACTTTTCTTTGGAGAGATACTCTTTGAAATATCCACTACTAACTATAGCTCCAATGTGTCAATAAAAGTAATGTGTAATTTTTTTCTATCTACTTATATAATTAGTAGATTGTATAATTAGGCACAAAATCTGATCTGCCATATTACTAACAGCAGCGTTATTTTTACTCTTTACTTCCTCGTTTAATATGCTGTCTTACACAACCAGTAAGTTTTTAGCTTTATGAATAAAATGTATTTTTTACATTTTGAAAAAGATTCTGCCCAGCCTTTTAAAATATTCATATTCCTTGTTGAAATTCTAATTATATATATTTACTTTCTATCCTGTACCTGATACTTTCAAGATCCAATGGCCTTAGGAATTTAATTTTGGTATTGGTTGTTTTTGCTGATTTGCTCACAACTGTAGCTGATTTCTTCATTATTATGTAAATTTAGATCATGAGCTCATGTTTAGCTAAACTTTGTGGGAATCTTATAGGCCAAAGTTGCAAAAAGTTATTTGATTTTAAAATTCTTTTAAACAAAGATTCAGGATTTTTTTTCTTGGTAGGTAGCTTAAATGAGTCAGAAGAAAATAATTGTCCTTTAAAACAAATTTGAAAAGATTCTAATTATTCTAAGTAGGAAAATAAGAGCATAGATTACTCCTCTCTAATATAGACTCCCTGTCAAGATACTGTTTATGACACCATGATCAAATCATATTTGAGAGTCAAGTAGCTTAATTCCTGCATATTTCTTTCAAAAATTCTTATACCAAATTCACTAATACAATACAAACAAGAGATGTTGATGTTTAAATGTAATTCGAATATCAGGTCTAAGGAACCCCAGTAAGGAAAAAAAATCCCATATCTCTTGCCAAAACATTGTCAGGCCTTGGGTGGTTTGCTAACTGAAAGGCATTTTTATTGTTAAGTGGATAGAGGTTGTTTAAGAGGGATGAAAGTGAAAAACTTTCCAGTACTTATATGTGTTAAGAACAGTGCTAGGCTATCTCATACCCCATTATCAGTCAAGTCTCACTATTTTACATATATGAAAAGTGAGGTTCAAAGAGTTTTTAGTAATTCACAAACCAATAAATTCAAGCAAGAATTCAATGTCAAATCTGTTACACTGAAGTTTGAGCTATTATTCAAGATTAATAGAAATAGCACTAAATTAACAGTTTAGAGATATTTTTTCTTTCAGATTTTTTAACTCTATTTGACTGGAGATAAATCATTTCATCTATATGGGCTTTGTTTTTATATCTATAAAAATTGGAAGCTTGACTAGATGCTATCTATATGGGCTTTCGATTCTAAAATGTTCTATTAAATTGACTTCCTATAATTGCCCTTGCAATATATGTATGCTGCCACCAAGTGGCAGTAAAGAGTGCTAGTTCCTTTATTTTTTTTTTTCAAGTGGGGAGTTCATTAAACATTAGATTTACCCACCAGAAGCACAGCCTTTCATGATATCTTTAGTCGCTACACTTAAGTGATGTCACTACCCAAGCCAAGTGATGGCAGGCTAAATTTTAATTCTAAAAATATAGTAGGCTGATATTTTTATTTCTTAGTTCCAAAAGAGGACCTGATAAAGATCTGTTAACTTAAAAAAAAGAGTACAACTTTTAATATAACTATAAAATGATAATATAATCAGGTAGTATTTACTTTAAAACAGAGGCTTGTGGCTCTGTATCACATCAGAATCACCTGTCAAGATTTTCAAACATACAGGAAATCCAGACCCCACTGAATGAAAATCTTCAGAGATGGGAATTGGGCATCTGGATTTTATTTACTTTTTTGCTTCCATGGGTGATTCTGATATACAGCTAGTTTTAGGATAAACAAACAGAAAGAAAGCATAAAAGCTCCTTACACTAACTGTTGACATTTTGTAACTAACTTTTAGTCTGATACACATTCATCTACATATTTATAAGTGTATATATGTATACAAATGTGTATCAGACTAAAAGTGTATCAGATATATATATGACTTTATAAATATTGGCCTTACTTAAGCAAATATATGTGACTTTATAAATATTGGCCTTACTTAAGCAAATCAAATGTAATTCATTCTAAACAACTTTTAACTCTTTTCCCTCTAATTTTAGCTTCCTTCTTTTTAGGTCATCCTCTGAGCATCTCAAGGGGCAGATACTTCCATGAAATTTGCCACCATTGAAACCCACATTTTTCTCTTTCAATAGGCAAGTGAAAATATTCATATACCTACACATACACCTTCAATTTTCCACTGAATAGCTTTTTGGTTCAATAACTTGCTAAAGGGAGCACAGCAAAAATACTCATTCTAACTTAAAGCAATAGTATAAAATGAGTATTCAAACAAAATTAAGTATAGAATATAATTTGTGTTTATTTTCAACTCAGGTATGTGAAAGATATATATCCATCAGGGTATTGTGAGGATCTACACTGACCCTGGTCTCTGACATATTAGAGGGTTAAAAAAACTAGTCTCCTAAAATCTCGCCTGGGCCACACTGGTTTAATATTACCATTGGAAGACGCTTCTAAGTATGTATTAAGGGAATTTTCATTTCAATTGTGACATAATGAGAACTCCCAGGTAAGACACATGCATGTGAAACAATGCATTTACATTCAATGTAAACAGATTCACGGTAGTGACTTATCCTTCTTTATAGACTATATAATATTTCTGGGTAAAATAGATTTTCTTGATTCAATTGTAATCGCTCTTCTACTTTCCCATTTTTTTCTCTTTGAGAATTTATTACAAAGTCAATTATTGAAGAATGCAACTTTAAAAGGGTCAGACAATTAAAATTACATTGACAACAGTCAATGGGAAAAAATAGTCTCAGTTTATGTGAAATGAAAATCCTACATTACAGGAGAAAAAGCAAATATTACATACTGCTTTGACAGCCAACTAGAGAAAGAAGCACAATAGCACGGCACCTCCTGGCACCTCCATTTACTGTTCTGAGGGTATGTTTAATATTACAGCTGTGTAGAGAGCAACTGGAAAGGAAAGTATAAAGTCACATGACTATTTGTTCTTAAAAGTCCAGAAAGGATATATGAAGTAGAATCAGTGTTATTCTGACTTTCTCTTCTCTTCCTATTCATAGCCTTTTTCCTTTGGGGTTTCCTGTTTTTTCTTGTAGATTTTCTGAAATTTGGTTCTGTTTTTAACATTACATATTCCTTCCTTCATCCAGTTTATCAACTGCATATTAATTTTAATTATGAAGTGCTTTGTTTAATAGAAAGTCTTGATTTTTATATTAAACTTAAATTGAGATTTTAATTTATACATTTATTCCATGACTTTTTTAGGTTCTATTGAAGGAAACTTTCTCCATTCATAGAGCACAAAAACCCTTCCTATATTTTCTTCTCTTAAATTTACGGCTTTGCCTTTCACACTGAGGTCTCTATTCCATGTGAGTTCACTTTGTATGTAATGTAAGCATCCAGGTTAATTTTTCTCCATAAAATGCATTATTTTCCCCAACATCATCTACTAAATAATTCATATTTTTACATTTTTTCTGTAGTGTTCACAAATAATGTGGGTCAATTCTGAGTTTGTACTGTCAAAGATACCGGTAGTCACAAAACTTTTATGGCTTTTAAGCACTTGAGATGTGCTATGAATGGAAAATAATACCAGATTTCAAAGACTTAGTTGAGAAAACTGTGAAATATCATGATAATTTTTTAATATTGATCATATGTTAAAATAATATTTGATCACATTGAGTTAAATAAAATACATTCTTAAAATTTATATCACTTCATTTTTTAAAAAAATATGCAAAAATTAAAACCAGTGTACTATATTTCTACTGGACTGCACTGCCATAGAACATTTTGGCATATTAGTTTCTGCACCAGTATGCCATACTGATTTTATTGTTAAAATATTGTCTTATTAACATACTGGGCAATTTCACCTTTAATTTTTTTAAAGACATTCAAAAACTCCTTTCTGACAGATACTTATGAGTTCTAATTTCTCAAATTTCTCAATATTTGAGAAATTCATTGCATGTGGATTGAATTTACAGGGTAGTTGGGTATAAATGACAGCATGAGGTCAGAGGATATGCTGTCCATGAACAAGGTCTATCTGTCCTTTAAAATTTTTTTTAAAGTTCTCAAATTTCTCTCCTTTTAGGTATTGTATTCTTCTTTAAGATATATATATATATACACACACACACACACACACACACACACACACACATATATATACACATACATACATACGCACACATACATATACATACACAATATACACATACATACATATAAAACATATATATACATGTATAATATATACATAATATCCCATTAGCTTTTACTTCTTGTCGACAATGAAGGTATATTTACATATTTTATGATGTTCTAGCCTGTAACCTAGCTAAACTCTAATTAGTTCAAAGTTTATATATTCTTAACATTATCTGAATACATTTTCTGTAAATAATGATAATTTTATCTTTTTTCTTCCAGTCTTTACACTTATCATATCTTGTCTTTCACTCTTAGCCCAGATCTCTAATATCAAATTAAATTATATTGTGATAATGAATATTCTACCTCGTTCACAATTTAAATGAAAATTCGACAAAAACTTCTCCATAAATTATAATGTAGCATTTTTAGCTTTAGTTTTTTGTTTTATAATATATGTTTATCATGTAGAGAAAGTTCTATTCTATTATTTAATTCAGAGATATTTTATCTTAAGTGTTTTCTAAAGCTTTTTAGGGAACATTTATTAATGTATGAAGTATTTTTTTCCTCCAATGTGGTAATCGGCTTTCTCATGTTAAACCATCCTTGAATTCCTGGAATGAATAATACATGATTTTTAAATATATGGCTAGATTTGGCTGGTTCATATTCTATTTAAGATATTTTTAACCTGTGTTCATAAATGTATTGTCTTATAATTTTATAGTCTTATACTATTTCATGCAGTTTTAAATTAAGCCTATAAAATAAATCAATCTATCTTCCCTCTAATTCTAGTTTTCTACTTTTCTTATCTCTTTATATATTTTGTAATATATTTCTAAATTTCTTGTAAAAATAGTAAAAGCTAGTAGAAATGATCTATTGAAAATTTTATAGAACCTATCTGCAAAACTACCTGGACTTGCAATTTGTTTTGTTCTCTTCTCCCAGGGAATTTTTATTTCTATCTCAGTTTTCTAAGTGATTATTTACATGGCCTATTGCTACCATTTCTGTCAAATATGCCACTTTCCCCTTTTTTTCCTAGAAAGTCATTCATCCATTATATGTTTCTAAAAAAATTTATTAGCATATAGTTATTTACATGTTTTTAAAATTTTTCAACTCTAGTAATCATGTCTACAGTATTTTTCACCTTTTCCTTTTGGTATTTTAATGATTTGCATTTTTGCCCTTTTGGATTTCTTCAACAGTCCTGCAAAAGATTATGACTCATTCAAAGATATAGCACTCTGTTTTATTTAGTTTTGTTTAGTTTTGTTTTGTTTTTTAGGGGGTCTCTCTTTTAGAGAATTGTTTTTACACTTGTAACTTATTCATTTCTTAAAAAAAAAGAAACAGTTATATATTTCAACCAATTTCCAGGGCAGGAGTCTTACATCATTTTTTTTAAATATATGGTTTTTTAAAAAAAGTATTTAAACTTAGGCATTTCTGAGTACTGCTTCAACTGAGTCATATAAATTTTGACTTATACTGTTTTCATTATCATTTAGTTTTATGTATTTAAGGATTTTTCTTGACTTCCTCTTTAACTCAAAAGTCATTGTATAAAATTTTTAAATTTGTTTTTCATAATCAGATATAAAAAATTAATTGCTATGTATCCTTTTGCTATTGATTTTATGCATATGATGTTATTGTAGGAGGTTATATTTTATACAATGTGTCATTTCTTTAAAACAATGTATTTATTCTCTATTTCTGATAACTTTTTATAAAATTGTCATATAACTTGGAAAAATGTTTTATTTTATTTTTTTGGTTGAACATAAAGTTCTTCCTGAATCACTTATTTTGAACTTATTAATAGCATTATTCGAAATTTTAATTTTTTGCCTATTTTTTATCTGCTTGATCTATCTGGTTCTAAGAAACTTGCATTAAAATACCAATTTTTTTATTTTTTATTTTTTTTAGTTTTCAGTTTTAACTTTTTTGTAGCAGTTGTTTTATCACATCTTTTACACTCTATTTTAGGTACATATATGTTCATGATTGTTATATATTCTTGATCTTGACCAGTATATATAATCTGTCTATGTTTATGATGCCTTTTATATGAATTGTGTTTCATATTGGTTGGTATATCTTTTTGTTGTTTTTTTTTAAGTGATCAATTTTCTTGTTTTATTTTTTAAGGATGAACGGTATAGACAACATATTGTTAGATGTTATATTTTTAGTCCAGTCTTCTGGTAACTGAAACCAACTTATATATTTACTGTAATTAATTTTCTTTTAAGAATTATTTTGGCCATTTAATTTTATATTTTCTATTTCTCATCTTTCATTTCATTCTTCTTCTTTTTCCCATCATTTGGCATCCTATTGGATAGATTTTTTTATTTGAAAATTATACCTTCTAGTATTTTTCTTCTTGTAGTAAATGCAATTTATAAAAACCTACACTTACATTCATTTTTTCCTACGATTATTTCAAACATTAATCTATAATGTTCCTCATACAAGGAAAGTAATCTAACATGATTTTTTCTTCCTCTGGCTCCTCTTACCTACTTATGCACCCATTCTCTTCAACAAGAATTTTAATTCTGAATTGGTATGGATATGCTCACTGATCTGATCTTTGAGTCTTTTAAAAAAATAAATTATAATTACTACACCTCCTATTTATTTTATAGCACATTACTGAATTTATATAGTTAGTTAGTTAGTTAGTTAGTTAGTTAGTTAGTTAGTTAGTTAGTTAGATAGTTATGAATTACATACTTTCATTATAAGTATTTTCACAGGAGGTTTTCATACAGTAACCCTTCAGATGCTTTGTGTGCCTCAGCATATCTTCATTGTGAGTTCATGTTTAAAAGATAATTTAGCAAGATATAAAATTCTAGGTTCATACTTATTTTCCTTCATAAGTTTGAAATTATTACTCCATTGTCTTTTGGCCTGCATTTGTGATCAAGAAATCTGATGTGTTCTATGACATTTAATGATTTAATCTATTCATTCTTTCTGAGACTTTTAAAATTTTTCTCTGTGTAATGCTCCTAATTTTCCTTATAAATTTTCAAATTGAGTTAGACTTATCTAGACTGTTAATGTGTACTTGGGAAAGGGGCCAAAGCCCAGGATCAATTTTAGTGATTCAGTAACTTTTAGGAAAGGGATTTGCCTCCAAGTGGGTTGGCCCCAAAACAATAATCTTGCCTTGAATTCATCTATTTGCTGCCCAACTCCAAGTGGGTTTACAACTCTACCTTTTAACAGAACTCCTTGACTTTCCTGGACCTTGCTCTTCTTCAAAGGCTTTCCCCTTTGGTCATGTAACATTCAGAATGTAGAAGAACAGTAGAAGTTTGCTCTGAAGGCTCAGGCAGCTTAGTAACATTTCAGCAAGACTTCAATGCTGCTCTGGTGTCACCTGCAGACTAAGCAGGTGCTGTTGTTTTTCTTTTTTTAAAGCAGCACCACTCCAGAGCTCTCCTGATGGGACCTCCCAGACCTATATCTACTTAGACTCCTTCTTCCACCTCATGCCAGGTTACAACCACCTCCATTTTTCTAGGTGTTTCTATAGGGACTTATATTCATTGTTCAAATATACATACTTTCCACTACTTTTTCTGACACTGACACAGTTGGATTTGGCAGAGGCATCCAGTAATCCATAATAGCACTCCTTCTTCTCAAAAAAAAACACAACAAAACAAAACAAAACTCCTCACTATCTTTTATTTTTTATAGTACTGTTGACTCTAAACAGCAAGCCCACACATTGCAGGATCTAGAGCAACAGAAAATATGAATGTCCATACATCATATATCCAAATATTTAGAATTAAAAGCCTACCCAAATATGTTAAGTATGTTCTATATTTTTACCTTAACAAATATATCTTAATAAAAACTTGGTAAGGCTGGTCAAAATTTTGATACAGTGGGAGCTAGTCCCCATCAAGGGCCTGCCACCTATGACCCACCCAAGATAGGCTCCATAATTTGTAGGGCCAAGTAAAAAATAAAAATACCAGCTCCCTTATTAATAAAGTAGGGAAGAAAGTATCATTAAAGATATTAAAACGTGGAGTTTTTCCCTTTCTTCTTCAGTCTCTCATTCTTTCATTCTTGGCTTATCACAGGTGTTTCGTATTTGCTATTTGAGTAAATAAAATTTTTAATTTAAAATTATTAGCCTAAATTTTATATCCTTTTTATACAATACCAATAATTAAATGCAAATATCTTTATATTGTAAAATCTTTATATCGCACCATTTTACATTGTGCAATGCGAGTTTTAAATACAAATAAAAGAGCGTTTAACTCATATGCAGAATCAACCACCTAAATTACAATTCATATTTTGCTCATCATGCACATATATTTTCTTATTAGCACAACAATGGAAACATTGCACAAAATTGATTCAACTTTTTTTAGTTTACTTTTTCATATATGTACATCTACTAAAAATTTCTACTTTCACCTTACTAATGAGTAAGGGCTAAAAGGGAAAGAAACTATTGATCGCCCTGTCTTTACTTTTCCTTCTATGTCATTACTTTCAATGTAAATTATTGACTAATAAAAGGAAGTAACATAAATAAGAAAGAATATGATAGGGTTCCTTGGTCATTCATGTTTCTTAGGACATCAGTGCTTTCTTTCTGTGTTTAAAGCAAGTTCTGGTTCAGATGGCAAGCATAGCCTCTCCTGGATGTCAGTGCCCCTGCTTAGTCACAGACCTAACATGCATACTTATATTTGTTGTGAATCTCCTTGAATTCCCATGCATTGTCGATCCACTAGATCCTATGTTCATGGGGTACTATGAATGCTGGTATGCAACAGGGTGGCAAGAAACAGTACTGAGCATTCATATTGCATGCATGTTCTCCACTTACATACATGCTCCATTGTCCTATAGGCCTTCACTTCTGAAACACATTCAATGATGAAATTATTAAGATTATTAAGACATCAATAGCAGAGCATTAAACTAAGTGCAGGTCCTGTGACTACACAGATGATGTATCCAGGAAGCCTGCCCTTGGCCCACCTCACTTCTCTTCCTAGACCTGGCTCCATCCTTCATGCATAGTTCAGTCCACACATCTGAGCTATGCCCAATTCCTGCAAAAGGCTATGTGTCAGTCTCTATATGAAGACAGATCCAGGGAAGAGACCTGTGCAGGCACTGAAATCGGGCTTGAGGCTTTTGGGCAGGAAATTTCAGAGTCTCAAGCTACCTGCATCATCATAGGGTCAAGGAGTCTGGTCCATGTGGGCATATCTCCCTAAATCCCACGATCTCTTCACTCTAAGAGGTAGAGCAGAGTGAGATCCTCTAAAAGAACAGGGTCCATGGCAGGGACTACTCTTGTGTGGGTTTCAGGTACTTCAATCAATCATCCAATGCCATCTTTGTTTGTTTCATTCTTATCATAACTCATCTTATTTTAGCATTTCTCATAAATTCCATCTGATTCTGAGTTTTAGTTTTATTAGTATCATTTCCCTGTTGTCACATGGCTCTCTTTTCCTCTTTCATACATGTCCTTTCTTAAATCAATCTTATTGCAGAGATACTTGAGCAGCCACAAAAGTCTCTGTAGACACCTCCTCAGTTTCTCCCACACTTACAGTATTAATGACAGTATCATCAGAATTTCATTTTTTAATGTTATCATGAATTGACACAGCTAAGTGATAGATATAGAATTAGAAAACGGTAGAACTTCATAGTCTTATGGGACCTGTGGTTCAAGTAGTTATTAAAAGATTTTTTCCTAAGTAGAACAGGTAATTGGAGGCATAACAAATGAGTAAGTCCCAGACCTTCCAGCTCCCAGTCTAATGCTCTACATATACTACATTGTTACAAAACAAAATTAGCCTGCAATGTCTTGATTCTTTGATATATGGGTAGTGAAGCCAGCCCATAACACTGATGAAATGCAGCTATGGGTTTGAGGATATAAGAGAAAAATCAGACCCAGTGTTAGTACTCTGATAGGTATATGAAAATATGTAGTACATATGTCTATGGCAGTCATTGCTAATTAAAGTCCTCTTTCTCTTGGAGCTTCATACTTCTTTTCTCATTAATAAAGAAATGGAAACTGGCAAAAAAAATGAAACCTGTAACTATTCTAGCTATATAACTTAGGAATTATAAATATTATGTAGCTCAGAACACATATTTAATATTAAAACTGAAAACAATGACATGTTAAACTTAAGTCTAACATTTTGTAAATAGCTATTTTAAGATAGGCCTTGGTCAAAGTCCCTCTATCAGTCGACAATTGCTACATTAATGCTGTGCAACAAGCAATCAAAAAACCTCAGGGGCTTACACACCAATTATTGATTCTCATGGATTGACTGGACAAGTGGCACCGCTCCATCTCACGTTGCAAGTCTGCAGGTGCGGGCCTGCAACACATGCTTTACATAGGTGAGTTAAGATCAGTTTTACTCATGGTAATGTCAAAGGTCAGAATGCAGGAAGACACATAAGGAGCTCTTAAAACCTAAACCCAGAACTTTCACAACATCACCTCTACTCACATGCCATGGGCCAAAAAATGTACTATGACCAAGCTTAAATGTAAAGACTGGGGAGAGAAATCTACCCGCAATGAGATGTTAGTAAGAGTATGGATACAGACAGGACTGTAGAACTGAAGACACTCTTTCACTACCACTGACCAGATGCCAACATGAAAAACAAAGGGAAAGAATTTGGGAGTCATGTCTGAGAGTATTAATCCTAACAAAATATATCAGTTTGGTTCATATTAACCTTTTTAAAAATCTCTGCTATCTGTCAATTTCTCTCTGTATGAGAATATTTCTCTTCTTGGAGAATCAAATGATTTTGTCATCTTATAAGAGATAAAAGTCTTTGACTACAATTGATTTGCTGTTGAGTTTCCTGCAAAATGAGTACCACCCAGAAGATCTTAAACACGTGTCTCTTTACCATCTAATATTATGGCCATGCTTTTTAAATGAGATTTCGTCATCACCTATTTTGGAAACCAATGTTAAAATCATGGGTGCATTGGAGATCTAAAATTTCAAGTTTTTCTTGTGGAAATCCTGACAGTTTTAACTTTTAAGTTAATAACTAAAAAACAAACAAAACTGCTAACAGCATTATAAGAGAGAGATGAGGACAAGAGGTGAGTTTGACTCCAAAGAAATAATAATTATATTAATATCTATCATCTTTAAAAAGGCCATTTCTTCCCTTTTGTTTTTCCCATTCTTTAAATGCAATAGTATACATTATGTAGCCCTTCCCTAACTCCAAGCTTTAAAAGTATGCTACAAAATAAAAGTATAGGTTGTGATTCTGAGGAAGGATCAAGGGAAGGGGCGAGGGGGGTGGTGAGAAAAGAGGAACAGCTATCTCGGAAACCTTCTTAAGCAAAACTAAAACTGTAATACAGACATGAACTTTTGTTGTTTACTTTTTTAAATAAGTATGTATTGCTTCATATTTTTATTTTTATGTTTGAAATACTATGTATATGAAAATTTTAACAATATTAAGTCTTCCAGTCTATTAACATGGGGATTCAATATTATCTCTATCAAAATTACAATGGCATTCTTCACAGAAACAGAAAAAAAATCCTAAAGTTCAAAAGCCCCTGAATAGCCAAAGTAAACGTGATTAAAAAAAGAACAAAGCCAGAGTATCACACTTCCTGATCTCAAAATATATTATAAAGCAAAAGAAATTAAAACAGTATAGTACTGGCATAGAGACAGATATACACACCAATGGAATAAAATGGAGAGCCCAGAAGTAAACCCATGCATAGAGTCAACTGATCTTTGACAAGTGTACCAAGAAAACACAATAAGGAAAGGATAGTCTCTTCAGCAATTAGTATTGTAAACTGGATATCCACGTGCAAAAAAAATAAATAAATAAATTGGACTCTTATATTGCATCATACACAAAAATCAACTCAAAATTGATGAAAGACTTAAATGTAAGATCTGAAACTATAAAACACCTAGAAGAAAACACAGAAGGAAAGCTTCCTGATATCTGTCTTGGTAATAATTTCTTGAATATGACATCAAAAGCACAGGTAACAAAAGCAAAAATAGACAAGTGGGACTTGTCTAAGTTTCAGCACAGCACAGGAAACAATCAACAGGATTAAAAAGCAAGCCATGGAATGGTAAAAAATACCTGCAAACCTTATATCTGATAAGGAATGAATATATAAGAAATTTCTACAATTTAGTAAAAAAAAAAAAAAGACAAATAATTCAACTACAAAAGGAGCAAAGAACTAGGACTTGAATAGACATTCTTCAAAGAAGAGATATAAATGGCCAGAAAGCATGTGAAAATGGGCTCAATATCACTAATCATAAGGAAAAGGCAAATCAAAACCACAATGAGATATCAAAAACCAAGTTGGTGAGGATGTGAGAAAATTGGAAGCCTTATATACTGTTGGTAGAATGTAAAATGGTACAGCAGCTATGGAAAACAGTATGGAGGTTCCTAAAAAAATAACAATAAAACAACCATATGATCCAGTAATTCCACTTCTGGGCATATATCTAAAAGAACTGAAATCAGGATCTCAAAGAGAAGAGACATTTGATTTCCCATGTTCATCTCAGTGTTATTCACAAAAGCCAAGATATGGAAACAACCTAAACGTCCAACTGACAGATTAATGGATAAAGAAAATGTGATACCTATATATACATACATTTGTATGTATGTGTGTGTATAATAAATATAAAGGAATATTATTGTGATAATGTGAAATGTGATATATATATGTATCACATTTCATATATATGTGTGTATATATATGTATATATATGTGTATATATATATATATATATAATGGAATATTATTCAGCCTTAAAAAAGGAAATCCTGCCATATGCTATGTGAATATCCCAGAAGACATACTTAGTGGAATAAGCCACTCACAGAAGTGATTCCACTTTTATGAATTATCTAAAATGTTCAAAATCATAGAAATAAAGAGTAAATGGTGGTTACTAGGGGACGAAGGAGAGAGAAATGGGAGTTGTTCAATGGGCAGTTTCAGTTATGCAAAATGTGTAAGGCATAGAGATCCGTTGCATGATATAGTGCCTACAGTTTGGTATTATACACCTAAAAATTGTTAAGAGGATAGATCTCATGTGAAGTATTCTTATTGCAAAAACAAATAAACAGACAAAGGGGCAGGAGGAAACTTTTGGAGGTGAAGGATATATGCTTATCACCTTGAGGTTGGCAATGTTTTCATGAGTGTATGTAGCTCTTCAAATTTATCAAGTTGTAGTCATTAAAAATGTCCAGTTTTTTCGTACATCAATTACGCCTCAACAAAATTGTCTAAAAATAATATGCGTATTGCTTTAATTAGACAAATGTAAGATGCTGATTATTTATTTTTTGGTACCTACTTAAAATATTGTTTATATTAAATTGAATGAAATCAATAAAAGTAAAAATATCCCAAGCTTTTTATGCAATAAGGTTTTCAGTTCAAGCCCAGGCCAATTATCCCTCTGACACTTGCAACTGGCATTTTAAATGATCAGAAAAAATAGCTGCTAGTGATGGTTGTTCAAAGCCAGCTTGGCTATACACAATGTCATGATCTCTATAGAAAAGTGTATCAGGAGGAATTAGATTAATTTTTAAAGGTTCTTTACCCTTGGGTTTACTGTAAGAATTCATCACCTTAACACCTCATGTTTATTAAATAAGTCTATGTTTTATATATGATGTTTATAAAATTTGGTTGTGCTAGGGGTTTATATTTGACTCACTCCATGGCTGCATGAGACAATCGGATGTTAACAAATTAATAAATAAAGCTCTGATCTTAACAGTAAGAGATTTAGTTCTATACTACATATAATTTTGTCTAAATATTTTAAAAAATAAACAAAAGCAAGGCATTTAATTCTAGAAGCTATAATCACAAAGAGATTTTACATAAACATGAGATAAATCTCCAGAGAGTAGAGACATTAGAGCTCAATATCACATCTTATAAAAAAGTCTTTCTTAACTTTTCAAGTTTAACTTAACAGTCCTATTCCTTGTAAAACCATGACTATTAATATTTCTATTACTGCTGCTCTTGGTGTCTATTTTATATCATAGTCATGTACATTTCTATCTCACATAAGCTCCAAGCAACTCTACAAGAGTCATAAAGCGGGTATTACTGTATCCATTTTATGGAAAAGGAAAACTGAGGCTCAGAACATAACACTTCGCTGGGGGACATACAATGAGTGAACAGAAGAGATGGCATTTGAGTTGAAGCCTTGTGACTGAAGTCCAGGGCTTTTTCAGCTACACTGCGGGTAATATTCTCATAGACCATGCTGTGGAGCACAACTCCAAGTGCAGTCACTTGCCCTGAGCAGGTATCAGAAGATGTTACTGAACTGAACAGGAGCACAGATGGCCAGTATGACAGAACTATGCCCATTTTTTCAGTGTCAGAGGTTTAACAGTGGGCAAAGCAAGAAAAACCCAGCAAGACACACAAGTGCATTCTCCAAAATACACAGCCTCATTGTTTTTGCCATTCACCTTCTCAATGGATCAAATTCTACAGCCTCAGCAATTAGCTACTTTCCCTGTCATCGAGCAAAGGGTCAGAGACAATGTAGTGGGAGATCTCTTTTCTCTCTCCCTGCTCCACAGAAATCTATGTGCTAGAGAGGTGACATCAGAAAGCTTTGTAAAAACAAAGATATTTTCTGGCTCGAAATTGGCTTTTCGGGGATAATCGAATTTAAAAAATCCAACAAATGAAAGCACTTATAAACTGCATATTAATGATTAGGCATCAAAATTGTTTCTTACTATATTCTCAATTATAAAGACTAAGAGCCATGTTATCTCTGATAATTCACCTGTAAGGTCCAGTTAATTCAGCAGATGACACACTGTATCAGATCTTCCAATTTTTCCATGATTAATATCTAATAGGCATATTTTCTATTCATTAGAATTTCTCATTGTTACATTAATTATGCATTCTTCACAATTAAAATTTTAGTGTTTAGTTATTTGACATACCAGTGATGAGATTAAAAACTTACATAGGAAGAAAACTTCCTTTGAATTGCATTATGGAGACAAGTCCTGCATTGGCCAAATGCTTTGATAAGGTAAGGTTTTCCATCTCATTGATAGAAAGTAAAGGACTTAACTTAAACTTAAAACACTCTGTGGTGCATAAGATAACATAAATTGCCTCCTTTGTTGTTGCCTAATTTTAGTTGGCCAAATGACATTCATTTCTTACTTTTCTAGAAATTATTTCCCAAAAGATGGCCTTATTTATTTTGTTTTACATAATTAAAAAAGAAAAGAAAGAAAGAAAGAAAACTCATGACCTATAAGAGAGTGAAATGCAATTAGTAAGAACAATACGAAGTTGGAGACGGAGTATATCCTTGCAAAAGACATAAGGGAAAAATGCAGGTACATTCTATATATACTAATACAGGCTATGGGTATATAACATGTTATATTTGTTAAACACATATACATACATAGTGAGAAATGTCATGATTCTTCGTTATTCAGAGACGGAGATCAAAGGAGGTCAATCATCCATCTTTTCATTCAATAATATTTGAATGAGCACTTACTATGTGTTGACAGGACATGGAGAAGCGACTACCTCAATAACATTAATAAACCCACTTCCTCTTTGAGCTAGGTAATTTTAAACAATGCAAACAGTTGATGAATTGAAGAGTTATGGTGTTTATTTTCTTAATAGAAAGAAATGTGAGATTTCTGACTTCCCCCAAGGTTCCCTAAAGACTCAGAGGTTGAAATTTGTTATTTATGGTATAATATAAAAACAACAGTATTTGTTGTTACCACAGGGGTATTAAAACAGTTACCACAGGGGTATTAAAACAGTGGCCTGTAGGCAACAAGATGCTTTGCTTTTCAACCATTTAAATATAATACTGGGCTTTAGTACTTTGGAATTAGGGGCTACAAGAGCAGGAAGACAGAGTTATAGTACATTAAAGCAAATTTCTAATTCTGGATAACTAGCATACATTTACTTCATTAACTAGCGGTTACATTTCCCACGCCTTCAATTAACACTGGTTTCATTTTAAATGCTATCAGTTAAGACAAGATGTGATAAGAAAACATCATTGCCAGGCAAGCGTTCCTCAAACGCAGCTGATTTATCTCTTTGGTAATTCATTAAAATGCAAAATATATTGAAATTGATTTTCAGCACTTTCAGGCAGGAATGTTTCTAATAATGTTAATTTGCAAATTTCCTCTTCTTTTTTTAATTCTCTGTGCTGCAGTCGCCATGTTCAGCCGGAGGCTATTTGTATTGTGCAGACAGAAAATGAACAGCGAACATTTATTTCTCATATCTTTCTGAGAAACCTGAGGCGCATGAAGATATTTGTGCTGTAACACGCATAGTCAATCTCCTTCACTCCCTTTAGTCACTATATATCACCAGCAAACTCTCAGCTAGTCCTGCTGTAGCAATTAACCTGCCAGAGCTCTCTCCTGTCAAGCTCAGTAATAATAAACCCCTCCCCCCACTACTCCAGGGAGAGGGCAAGCTATAGATTCTGGCTCTGTGACTTCTATACAGGCTGAATTATTCAGAATCAGCATGATTAGGAAGGTGGCATGGTATTAGTTAAAAAGACATACCGTCCCCTCCGCCTTCCTTACTGAGGTTTAAACCTATTAAGGTGAAGGCAACGAAGCTTTCCCTCTTTGATTCACAGTTCCTAAAATAGGACTTCTTGAAAGACTATTTACAATACCCTGTCAATTTCCAAGTTTATGAATAAAAGTATAAATACCAGGAAGGACATGTCAGAGTCAAAATGGACAGTTCACATAAACCTAGGAACTGGCTAAAAATACTTTCACCCCAAAGAGACAAAGGGAGCAGGTTCACTTTGGGTAACTGGTCATGTTTCAATTGCTATTTCTAAAAGCATAGAAAAAAATCCCTGAGTTTGTGCTTTTTGGGTCAGTTTCAAGTGGACCAAATTGTGATGAATTATAAATTAAAAATCCGGATATACAATCTGTCAGATAACAAGTTGTTAGACTCTGGAAATAGCATATCCCTAACAATAAACTTTGTCTTTATAAGGATGGTAGTATTATAAATGTCATAATGGATTGCAAATGAACCAGCTGTTTATATTCTACTCTAGTGCATGAATGAGAGAAGAGCAAGCCAGAAAATAAAAAGAGATGGAAGAAAATTTACTAGTACCAAGTCACGGAGTAAAAAGTCCAAGGAACTCAATTTTTACGCATTCCCATCCAATTTACCCTTGCTGGTGACTTTTGGGGGGAAGTGTAGCTTTTGAAACCAATTGTATTATTCCACTTTGAGATGCCTTCTAGTATATTCAATAGACCCATCACAGTTATATGTCCCTTTTTCAGTCTCAAGCTGCCCTCACCATATGAGATTGGTTACTGTCAGAGGACTTTCTGAGAAGGATTTGAATGCAATTTCAAAGACCAGACAGAGTGGTTTTCAAAACACTGCCGGCTTAGGAAAGCAGGGTTAATAGCCCAGGAGGGGTGAGATTCTGGCTTTCTGTTTCTTATTTCACTCATTTCATTTCGAGCTAAAGCATCTTTTGAGTCTAACCCAGTGAAATCGAGGCAGCATGGCAATACTGAGTGAATAATCCCACCCACCCAAAACCCTGTAAAATGGCAATTATCTGTAACTGCATTATTGCCAGCATCATCCACAGCAGTCCATGGAGACAGGCCATTCTCTTTGAGAGTAGAAACACTTTGCTCATCTCTGTATAATTAAATCTAGGTCCACCCATGAGACTTCAACAAATGGCAAGGCCGCTCATGGGTGCTTATTAGCAGATTGCCATTTCCTGCTCATCAGGTATGAATCATATGTGTGTGTTATGCAAAGATCTTACCAAGCTTCATGTCTTATTTTCTTAGCCAGACCTAAAATTCAGCAAAGGGACACAGAGGAGGGGTACAACGTGACTTTACAAATTGAGTGTTGCTTTATGGGGCATTACAGCTCCTCTGTTTAAAAATCCAATCCAGAAGATAACATTATCACTTGTTATGTTTGCATTTGCACATAAGGCACCTCACCCTTGGCTGCAGGTCTCTTATCTCTATAATATTCATGGAGTGCTAGCTTTTAATTAAACCATCCACAACTCTATGTAACTCGAAGTATATATTTTACTGCTGTGAGAACCACTAGTCAAGAAAAATTCTATGTTTTAAATTTATTTTTAAAGCTTGAATAGTTTTATTGCCAATGATGTCATGAACAGTGCTGTCTTACAGAGATGACTAAATTTGTGTTTCAAGAGACATGCGGATCAGATCAGGGGTCCCAAAAGTTCATGAGACTCTTGACTTTGGTAAATATAATATTCAGAGATTTGACTCTGTCAGAAACCACGGGAGGTCTGTGATGTGTAATCATTTGTCATTTTCCTAAACCATAATTTCATTCACATGCATGATGGATCTGGAATGCGGAGGTGAGTCACAAAGTTACAATTTCACCAAACTGATCATCTGTCTTCTTCAAATATAATACACCTTAACTTCCCTGATATTTTCTTGGTCCCTTTTTTTGGTTCCCTTTTTATTCCCATCTGTAAATGTTGAGGTCCAAGGCTGCTAATGTCTCATTCTTCATACTCTCCCTACGTCATCTCATTGTATCCCAGAACCTCAAGTTCTACGTGTGTGTCCATAATTCTCAAATCAAAGTCATCCACCCAGATCTCATTCCTGGAATTCAGAAGTATATGTGCAACTGCTTTCTCGTACACTGGTTATCCCACTGGGACTTAAATTTACCACATCTAAAACATTATAATAAATGTCAGTAATAGTTAATATGGATTTAATGTTTACACTTATAATCTTTACAAAAACCCCATCAGTTAGGAGACTATCATATTTCCAGTTTTACAGCTGAGGAAAGTAGGATTTGAAGAGGTTAACTGTCAAGGTCATATGGTTACAAGAAAATATGATTTGGACACAAGTCTGTCTGACCAGAGTCTAGGTTTTTAATTGCTATCCGCATCCTGCCCAGCCTGGGTTTCCTCTTTCATTTACATATTTGATCCTAGCGGCCCGGTCCTGTTTCAACTATACAATTACTCCTTCAGGAATGCCTTTTCTGTATCTATGAGTAACTTGGGTTTCCAGGACTAGAGTTCCTCAAATACAAAATACCACATTTTTTAGAGATCCTGCAATTATGTACTTGATTTTCAATCTTCTCAATAGCCTGGGAAATACACAGGGCAGATACAGTTGAGAAAACAAGGAGATAAATGAGTGTGAGAGAGACTAGTCCAAACAGAGAACAGCGAGTAGGAAGGCCCTGGTGAAGAAAACAATAAAATAAAAGTGGCACTTTCAAGTAACAGAATGATTCCTTTAACGTTAGAGCACAAAGAATGATAGTGAGGAAGGGCAAGAAGGGAAACTTAAAAGGTAGACAAGTGCTAGATTAGAGTGGGTTTTGTAAGTCCTATTAAAAATTTGGAAATTTATTCTAAAGACAAAACAAGAATGCTTAAAGCAATGGAATATGAAAATCTAAAGTCCATCTACATAGTCACTGATGGGCAAAGCCAATCTCAGAGGCCAAAGATCCAAAACGTTTGTCCAGTGCATTGGGGATACTAATAAGGAAGGGCAGAAGAAAAATGACAAGCTGTGATTTTTTTGCTTATGCATTAAAAAGTCAACTACTCCTGGGCACTCTGAATAAATAAGATATTTAGAAATTAGGACTTGTTATATATGAAATATATATAACATTTTTGTAACCTGTTATATATAACCATATGTTATATATTGAAACTATATAATATATACACACATGCATGTGTATATATTTAACTAGATTTTATTTTTTAGAGCAGTTTTAGTTCACACCAAAATTGCACAAGAAGTACAAAGTTGCCTATTCTCCCTGCTCCCACTCAAACACAGCTTCCCCTAGCTGTAACATCAGGTACCAGAGCGGTACCTTTGTTACAATTGGTTCATCACATTGACATATCATTATTGCCTCAAATCCCTAGTTTACATTACAGTATCATATAGTTTCGCTGCCTTAAAATTCGCCATACTTCACTTATTCATCCCTCCCTGCCTTCCCTACACCTGACAACCATTGGTCCTTTTACTTTCTCCTTAGTTTTGCCTTTTCCAGAATGTCATATAGTTGGAATAATACAGTATGTAGCCTTTTCAGTTTGGCTTATTTCACCACATAATATGTATTTAATGCTCCTCCATGTCTTTCTATAGCTTGATAGCTCATCTTTTTTAGCACTGAATACTATTCCATTGTCTGGATGTACCACAGTTTATTTACTCATTCACCTACTTACGGACTGTTGGTTGCTTACAAATTTTGGCAGTTCTGAATAAAGCTACTATAAATATACAAGTGCAGGTTTTTGTGTGAACATAAATTTTCAACTCGCTTGGGTAAACATTGAGAAGCATAATTACAGGATTATATGGTAAGAGTATGTTAGCTTTGTAAGAAACTCCCAAGCTGTCTTCCAAAGCGGTTATACCATTTTGCATGCCGACTAGCAAAGAATAAGCAATCCAGTTGCTCCATATCCTTGTCAGTATTTGGTTTTGTCAGTGTTTTGGATTTTGACCATTCTAATAGGTGTACAATAGTATCTCATTGCTGTTTTCATTAAAAATTCCCTGATGACTATGATGTGGAACACCTTTTCATCTGATTATTTAGCTACCTGTACATCTTCTTTGCCGAGGTGTCTAAGTCCTTAGTTCATTTTTAATAGGATTGTTCCTCGAGCTTTAGCATTCTTTGTATATTATAACAGTCTTTTATCAGACATATCTTTCGCAAATATTTTCTCCCAGTCTGTAACTTGTCTCCTATTTTCTTTATGTTACATTTTTGTAGTTATTAAAGTAAGTTCTTGAATTCCCACTGTGTACTTAGCCCCCATGGAGTATTCAACATGTAGAGAATTCAGAATCCAGTAAATAAGGATGAAACAACAATTTTCTTTGAGAGCTGACTGCGTGCAAGGCACCATATTGTGGTAGGTGCTGAAGGGATACACATGTACTATTTCATTTCTGTTCTCAAGAAATTTATAGTCATGAAAGTCGGGAAGACGGGTCCACAAACCTCATAGTCATGAAAGTCAGGAAGATGGGTCCTCAAACCCCTTAGTCATGAAAGTCAGGAAGACAGGTCCACAATTTAAAAAGCCATTCCCATTGTCCTTGTTTCTGTCTCCATCTACCCAAAGTCAATGCTCATTACTCTTCCTTTAAAGCTTTCATCACCCTAAAGATACCCTTCCTCACTTCATGAACTTCAGCATTCTCATGGAGTTTTCAGATAGTAAATCTCCTATCTTTCTGAGACTTCACCCCTTCCTCCCTGAGCTCATCATTTTATTTATCCAACACAGTCTTTGGAAGTGTGAGCTCCAAACCCATAATCATGCATCCCCAGTTCCAGAATGGTTAAAAGGGAGATTACTACTACATTTATCTGGGAAGATTGCATAGAAAAGAAATTTGAGCTGATCCTTTAGAGATGAATAAGACTTGGCAAGAAGAGGGGGAAAAAGTGTCAGAGATATAAAAAGTTACCAAGAGCCAAAAGACTCAAAGGCTGTATAAGCAAACCTACCAAACTAGACCAAGTAGCAGATGTAAATAGCAGATGGGTGTGAACAGGTCTGCAAGCTTAACCTAAATCCATAACAAAACTTTTCTTTTAGATGTTCTGGGGTGCCTTGCACTTCTTATGTACTGTCACATCATAATAAATAACTAACACTGACTGAGTACTTACTAGATATCAGGCACCTTTTCTAAGTGCTTTAATGTGTAGAGCTGCAAAGCCTGGCTCTCAGGAAGTCTGATTCTAGATCTCCACCTCATTCCCACTGTACTCTGCATCACTTCCCTCGACAGAGTTTCACAATAACTCATTCACTTTTTAAAAAGTAATATAACTGTTATGGGTATGTTGAATTCCACTTTTTTTCCCTCTCTCTTTACTGAGATCTTATTATAAAGTCAATTATTGAAAGAGGCAAATTTGAAAGGGTCATACAATTTAAAAATATATTTACAGCAATGTATTGTTGCTAGTGTAACCGACTACTAGAAACTTGGTAGCATAAAACAATTCATATTTATTATCTTACTGTACTGTACATCTGAAGTCAAACACTGGTCTCTCTGGGGCTAAAACTGAGGTGTCAGCAGGGCTGTGTTCCTTCCTGGAGGCTCCAGGAGAGAATTCATTTCTTTGCCTTTTTCTGTCTGCTAGAGGTTGTCCTCATTCCTTGGTTTGTGGCCCACTTCTCCCCTTTAAAGCCAGCAATGGCAGGTTGAGTCTTTTGCACATGGCATCATGCTGAACTTGTGCCTTTTATCACATCTTTGACTCTTCTCTTCAGTTTCCCACTTCCACCTTTAAAGATCCTTCTAGTTACATAGGACCCCCTATTTTAAAATAAAATATTAGCAATCTTAATTCCCCTTTGTCATGTAACCTAACATAGTCACAGATTCTGGAGGTGAAAATGTATTATTCATCTTTGGGGCATTATTCTGCCTACCACAGTGCTCCATAAGTATTAGTTGATTATTAGTATGTTAAGTAGAGTAAGGACTTAAAGAAACATGAAGTCATTAAGAAATTATTAATATTGAGTTCATAAAATCTTCCTAATATTTTACAACTGTTTTGCTCCCTCTTAATTCCACAGCCAACAGTTTTTGTTTTTGTTGTTTTTATTTTTAGCTCAAATGTATGAAGTCTGTTCAAAGCATTTAACTTAGCTTTCACAGAAACAAAAACTCCTGTGTTTTCACTCTTATATGGGGCCTGAAATTTTTACAATATTAAATTAAATTCTATAACGACAAGGATAATTATACCTAGGATAAAGGCATGGGGAGAAACACAACTGATGTTGGTAAACATAAATCAGCTGGAGAAGCAGTAACTGATTGGGCTCAAGAGAGGGATGCCTACTGATGACAGGCACACAGCATGCAGGCACACAACCATTCCTGTGTTTTGCATAGGGAATGGAGATTGCCCAATAATCGGTAAAATATTTAAGTGAAAGTTTTTAAAGAAAGTTTCCATTCTCCTATAAACAACAGAATGCAGGCTCTGCAGACAGATGAGTTTTAATCCCTTCTCACTCATGCCTTACAAATTGGGTGACCTTGAACAAATTAATTAATGTCTAAGAAGTTAGTTCTGTTCTCTCTGCTGTCAAATGAGAGTTAAGATACTACTTACTTCTTTTAGTTTTGTTGATGATTTCCTTTGCCGTACGAAAACTTTTTAGTTTGTTGTAGTCCCATTTGTTTATTTTTTCTTTTGTTTCCCTTGCCCGGGGAGAAATTACTGTTAGTAATATCAGAGAGTTTACTGCCTATGTTTCTTCTAGAAGTTTTATGGTTTCAGGTCTTACATTTAATTCTTTAATCCATTTTGAGTCTATTCTTGCAGTTTTTTGTTTGTTTGTTTTTGGGGTTTTTTTGCATGTATCTGTCCAATTTTCCCAGCACCATTTATTAAAGACACTGTGTTTACCCTATTGTATACTCTTGCCTCCTTTGTAATACATTAAGTGAGAGTATAGGTGTAAATTTATTTCTGGGCTCTTTATTCTGTTCCATTGATCAATGTATCTGTTTTTATGCCAGTACCATGCTGTTTTGATTACTGAAGGCTTGTAGCACAGTTTGATATCAGGTAGTGTGATACTTCCGACTTTGTTCTTCTTTCTCAAGATTGCCGTGGCTATTCAGTCTTTTATGGTTCCATATAAATTTTAAGGTTATTTGTTCTAGCTCTCCGAAAAATGCCATTGGCATTTTGATAGGGATTGCACTGAATTTGTAGATTGCTTTGGGTAGTATGGCCATTTTAATGATGTTGATTCTTCCTACCCGTGAGCATGGTATATGCTTCCATTTATTTGTATCTTCTTCAATTTCTTTTTTCAATGACATAATTTTCTGAAAACAGGTCTTTTACCTCCTTGGTTAATTTGACTCCCAGGTATTTTATAGTTTTCGATACAATTGTAAATGGGATTGTTTTCTTAATTTCTCTTTCTGAAAGTTTGTCACTGGTATATAAAAATGCCACTGACTTCTGAATCTTTATTTTGTAACCTGCTACTTTACTGAATTCATTGATCAGATCTAACAGTTTTTCGGCGGACTCTTTAGGGTTCTCAATATATAGTATCATGTCATTGGCAAATAGCGAGAGTTTTATTTCCTTTCCAATTCAAATACCTTCTATTTCTCTTCCTTATCTTAATTGCTGTGGCTACGACTTCCAACACGATGTTGGAGAGGAGTGGTGAAAGCGGGCATCCTTATCTTGTTCCTGATCTTAAGGAAAATGCTTTCCGCCTTTCCTCATTAATATGATGTTAGCTGTAGGTCTGTCATATATGGCCTTTATTATGTTGAGGTATGTTCCCTCTATTCCCACTTCGCTGAGAGTTTTTATCATAAATGATGCTAGATTTTGTCGAGTGCTTTTTTTGCATCTATTGATATGATCGCATGTTTTTTATCTTCCAATTTGTTAATGTGGTGTATCACATTAATTGATTTGCAGATATTGTATCAACCTTACATCCCAGGAATAAATCCAACTTGGTCATGGTGTATGATATTTTTAATGTATTGCTTAATTTGGTTTGCTAATATTTTGTTCAGGATTTTTGCATCAATGTTCATAAGAGATACCGACTTATAGTTTATAAAACAAAAAGACAACCGACTGATTGGGAGAAGATATTTGCTAATGATAAGAGGTTAATATTCAAAATATATAAAGAACTCACAATTCAATAACAAAAAAACAAACAATCTAATTAAAAAATGGGCAGAAGACCTGAACAGATACTTCTCCAAAAAGGAAATTGATTGGGAGAAGATATTTGCTAATGATAAGAGGTTAATATTCAAAATATATAAAGAACTCACAATTCAATAACAAAAAAACAAACAATCTAATTTAAAAATGGGCAGAAGACCTGAACAGATACTTCTCCAAAAAGGAAATACAGATGGCCAATAGACATATGAAAGGCTGCTCAAGATCACTACTCATTATAGAAATGCAAATTAAAACCACAATGCGCTATCACCTGATACCTGTCAGATTGGCTATCATCAATAAATCAAAGAACAACAAGTGTTGGCGAGGATGCAGAGAAAAGGGAACCATCATTTACTGTTGGTGGGATTGCAAATTGGTACAGCCGCTATGGAAAACAGTCTGGAGGTTTCTCAAAAAATTAAAAATGGATATACCGGATAAAGAAGTTATGGTTCATATTTACAATAGAATATTACTCAGCCATTAAAAAAAATGAAATTCTACCATTTGCAATGATGTGGATGGAACTAGAGGTTATTATACCGAGTGAAATAAGTCAGACAGAGAAAGATAAATAGCATATGATTTTACTTATATGTGGAATCTAAGGAATAAAAAGAACAAACTAATCAAAAACTGACTGATAAATATAGAGGAAAATTTGGACAGACAGAGGGGATGGGAGTAGTGGGGCTGGGAGAATGGGGTGAAGGGTTAAAGAAGTACAAATTAGTTGTTGATAGATGGTCATGGGGATGGGGAGTATGGCATAGGGAATGCAGTTAGCATTAATATAATGGCTAGGTGGAAAACCAGAGGAGAGAAGGAGCAATTAGGGGGATCATTTTATAAATTATATAAATGTCTAACCAATGTACTGTATATACTTGAAACTAAAAAAAAAAAAAAAAAAGATACTGCCTATTTCAAAGCATAGTAGTAAGTACTAAAGTGTCTTGCAGGTAAAGGTCTTCATCATTGGGTATTTATTCTGTCAATCACAAATATTTGCATACTGTTTCTATTACTTCTTTGAATAAATTCCGAGATGTGAATTGTTTACAAATTTCTCAATTTTTATATATAACTATACAAAATAGCCTCTCTCTCTCTATGTGTATGTATATATATACACACACACCAATTTCACTCCTAACTACAATATATGACATCCATTTTCTTAACAAATTTACCAAGACATCTTATGATTTTAATATTGTCAATTGAGTTACTTAAATTAAAAAAAGTATCTGAAATTGTTATTAATTTTTGAATTTTTTTTTATGATTTCCTTTGAGGATGCTTTCATGTAAAATTATATTGACCATTTATTTTCCTTTTTGTAAGAGTTGCTTGTTAATATTTTACCCTCTTTTTTCCAGCTTTGTTGAAATATAATGGACAATTAGTTGCTCATATTTACATTGTACAATACAATGAGTTTTTTTTTCAGTTATAGTTGGCATATAATAATATATTAGTTTCAGTTGTACAGCATAGTGATTAGAGACCTAAATAACTCACAAACTGATCACCCCACTACATCTAGTACCCCTCTTCCCCCTGTACATATTTATTACAACATTAACCATTTTTCTTATGCTACACTTTATATCTCCATGTCTATTTTGTAACTATCCATTTGTATTTCTTAATCCCTTTTCCCTTGTGCACCATCTCCCCCAAACCCCCTCCCATTTACTTGCCCTCCTTACTCCTTTTTAATTGGAATGTTTTATAGTTTTCTCATAAATTTATAAGAATTCTAAATATTAAGACCTTTGTCTTTTATGTTCTTAATTTTTCTGATTCGACTTTTTCTTTCTATTTTATGTATGTGTCTTACAGCTAGTCTTGAAAGACAATTCCCAAATTTCCTCTGTTCTGTGAGGGAAAAAATCAATTTTAAAATACCATCTGCATGAGACTTCCTGTGGCTAGTAAATTCCTAATAATATTAGCATGTACATTTTAGTATTCATCGTAGAGCTCTTTTTTTTTTTTGATTCTCTAATAATTATTTGACTTTTTAAGAAACCACTATTTTCAGAAAATGTATTTCTTCTTTACATTCTTCTCACACCTTAGGTACCAAATCCACTTGCATTTGTCACCTCTGACTTGTTTTTACAAATCAATTTCTTTTCTTTTTTAATTGCATATTTCACTAGGTTTGCCTTTATTTCACAACTGTTACCTTAAAGCTTATTATTAAAGCATCTCAGTCTGTTAAATAACGTCAACATCCTTCCCATCACCTCAGCACTTCTAATCCCCCTCCTCACAGCCCCCTCACTAAATGAAAAGCTATGCATTTTTTGTTGGAAGCTCTGAATGAATAATTCATTTGGAAAAATCGTCCGTGTTGTGCATGTTCAGAAGACAGAGCACTTCTCTTGTCAGTCACAATGGCTTGGGTAGAACTAAGTGCTGTTCAGTGTGTGTTCAGAGTGTACTGCTGATGGCAGGCTGCTGAGATTGCCAACTGTGTTAATCCTGACCATCTTTCTTTGTCTTTTGTGACAAGAAGATTAAGATTCGGAGTCTTATTCAGTTGTTGCAGTTAGACTGAATTTCACTTGGTTGTTTTAAGCCTTCTCTTAAGTTATTGACACATTCTCATAATCATTCCCACAAATCATGTGAAATTCTGGCCTAGAGCAATGTTCTATTGGGGCAGTGTGGTAGAGGAGAGATCATGGCTTTTCACCTCAGAGACCCTTAGGTTTGAGTTCTACATCAGCCATTTACAAAGCCATTAGTTTGGGCAAGTTGTATGACCTTGATGAGCCTGAATTCCCACATCAGACATATGGACGTGAGTATAGCTACAACATAGACTGTGTGTATGTGTAGATTCGACAAGGAAATATTTTATTCCTTCACCCTATGCCTAGAGGATGACAGGTTTCTAGTTAATGTTTATGTCCTTTTAATTAATTCCTCTTCACCACTGCTTCCATCATCTCTTTTCTTTCTCTACTCTGTTAAACATACACAAAATACTGAATAAACCTACCATGGTCTGCCTAACAATATTCAATTTTTCCCTATTTTCATGATATAAAGTCCACTCTCCCCAGCATTATCCTCATGGTTGACCCCTCCACATCCAACCAACCAATAGTCCTCAATGGACTATTTACATGAAAACATTCTTCACCTTCTCCAAATAATTTCATGTTATTTCAGTCTTCAGGCCCAGCGGATCTTGCTCCTTGCCTGGGTTGTCCATTCTGCAGCAGCAAAAATTGCAGTCCTCCTTTAAGATATAATGATATATAATACACTTCCAAATTGTTCTCAAACCTCCATCAGTCTTTGGCCTCGACTTCCTGCTCCCAAAGATCATGCGCACATGTTCACTCTCCTACTTACTCATCATAGGATAATCACGTGGCCATGTCTCCATCTCTTGATTTAGACCATGACTCTAAGAGGCATGAACATACCTTAACATCTGTTTGGCTTATGGAAAATGCCTCAAGGAATTTTTGCTAAATAAATGAATGACTGAAGTATTAAATATTTGAGGCACAGTATTAGGGACATTAAAATACACTAAAATCATTATGTCTCAATGATGTGATGATAGGAACACCAGAACATGCCTGCTGCATACCTTTAATCAAGCATCTGTAGAACCAGTTTTTAAAACATGTTGATAAATCATAAGTGCACTGTTCTTACTTATTCTTTAAAACTAAATATTAGGTTAAGACTAAAGGTAAATGCTATTTGAGATGAGCTACTACTGATCATACCTTCCACTTAGGGCCACTTTGCACACAATTATGTGTTTGAATGTGTGTGTCTATGCACATGTACGTACACATATATGTATGTTTGGTATCTGTCACTACAAGATTAATGACAGAGAGGCTCCATAGTCTAATGAAGGGGATGACTATGGATCATTTGATTTTTCTTTTGAGTTTTACTAGTGATGATAGCAATAATGATAACTACCACTACACGCTGTGTCACATTTTCTGTACAATATCTTATTTAATCAGCAAAACAATCTGTAAAATAGAAATTATATTCTCTATTTGACAGAAGATGTATGCTAAAGCTAAATGTTAAGCTCTTGAGCAGCTTGCCAATGCCATCCAGTAAGAGGAAAAGGATATATTCGAATAGTCCAATACCAAGATCCAACTTTTACCACTGTACAATACTGCCTCCCCCTAGTTCAACAATATTCTACTTCTACAGTTTATTTTTCCCAAATTAATATAATGCTATTATATTATATTATAGAATATAATGCTATTATCATGTAACTAATCAAGGAGAATAATGACTCACAGATTTGATAGCTCAGGAAAATCACCCTGTTTTGTCAAAATAGATTTTACTAAAAAAGCAGAACTCTGGAACCAGAGACCTACTGGGTAAGGCTGCCCAGTGGTAGGACTCTGTCATCTCTGTTAAAATACTTCCCCAGGCAATGCTCATGCAGCCTGTCTGGCACTGTTTTGCTGGCACATGGTCATAAACCACATCTTAGACAGACTCTAAGCATTTGGCCAGAGACCCTGTCTTCACAAAAGGCCTGGCACATAGTAGCTACTCAACAAATTGTTGTCAAACTGAATTGTTGAGCCATCATTCTCTATAGTGACATTCCCCCTATTAGAATAATGATAAGCACAATTTTCCCTCGACCATTTTGGAAAGAGAAATTCACTCAGCCTCACAATGCAGCTCAACATTAGGAGTTAGAAGAGGCGGTCAGGCAGTAGTAGGTGAGCCCCTGTCAGCAGAGTTTTGCATTAAGTAGAAATTTCCATCCTAGGACAAGGTAGATATTTCCATCCTAAGACAAGATAGGCATCTATCATTAAGGTTTATATACTTGTATATGTGATTACTGTTACTAGTTTCTCCTGGGTCCCGGGGAGAATCAAGCTGAATGCCTGTGAAATACGACAAGCTCTTAAGAGAAAGATGGTCTCTAAAGATATAGTATTACTATAAACTCCAACCACTTCCTCCCAGCCTGAAAATGCTGTCCTGGTGAGAATGACCACTTAGCAGGCACTGGTCTGTTTCCTAAGCTAGTAGGAAACCTAACTCCCAAGCATGGGAAACTGGAAAATGGGGTCGCTGGGGCAAAGGGCAAGGAAAATAACTAACAAAAGTAACAATCATCTATTTTTCAAACCTATATCAGTTATAAATACGGAGTTATCAATCAAAAGCTGGTGTAATGATAAAAATATGGGCTTATAAAACTCCATTGCATGTTCATAATGGAATATCATCTTAAAGAAAATTGCTTTATTCTCTGCTTTTCTTACTGCCGTGAAGACCCAACCCAATTTGGCACGTGACAACATCAGGGAGACTGATTCACCTCTTTACTCCTCAAGACGTATCAGTCATCTCTATCTCCATCAGTTTCACAACAGCTAACTATTGAACCAGGATAGTTCTCTTGGAGTTAATCCTTTAAACTGAAAGCCAAAATCCCTTTACTCATCTCATATATATGAGAATAAATGTCTCTGAACTACTCATGGACTTGGAGGAGCAAGTAGTGCTAAAAACCTACATTCTAGAGAGAAAGGGATACATTTGTAGACAGATGAAAGAAATGTAAATTGTACATCATTTTAGAAATGATGCAATGTGATCAAAAGAATTA
>NW_011889054.1:2686012-2690869 GCF_000151845.1 Pteropus vampyrus | reverse complement strand
TCCCTAAGCACAAATTCCCTATCTCAACATGCTCAAGCAATTGCCAAATTATAATTTTTGCTTTTGTCCTGGCTTCTATACTGGTAAGGGCTATGCCAGCTGATTTCAGATTAATTATTCAAATATTTAAAATGGCACCTGGCTTTCTTTTAGTTAAAATGTAGTTGACTGTGATTATTTTCCTTTCTTTTGCCTTAAGGATTCTCTGCACTTCACATTCAGTTAGTTCTTTCTTGATGACAAACGTCAGATGGAATTTCTCTTTTCCTAAATTTCCTGAATGGGAACATTCTCTTTTGTCAACAAATACCTCAGGGATATTAAAGTACTTAAATACTTTAGATATATAGGTGGAAAATTACCAACACGTATTGACTGCCTCGCTTAGGAGTGACGATTATACTGCTCTGTACAGGAAGTTTGCAAATTTCTATATATCGTACTACGAAAAATTCAGTGATGATTGTAATTTTAAGATCTAGGACATTTTACTTATATTAAAATTTATCTATCATATCTTTGAATATTTTATTTTGGAGAGATTACATATTTTAAAATATTGTTTAGAATCTATGACCATATATTTCTTTTAAAAACATATAGCTTCTGAAATACCACAACCATCACTTCCCTTCTTAAATAATATAATAAAAAACAGTTGTAATATGTTAAAAAAAAAACAGTTTATAACATGGATGACACATTTTAAAACAGAATCACAGATGCTAGTGCCATTGGGGACTCATTTACATAACATCTATTCCTTTTGCTTAAATTTTCTGTTTGACATGAAATTTATATTAGTAAATATTATTAAAATAACAATATTTTTGTTTTTAATTGACTTATCTATTTTCCTTCCAAGTCCAGTGTAGGGGGTAGGATCAGGCAGGGAGGCAGGAAAAAAAAAAGAAAGAAAACAAATCACAAACGTCAAATATTAAACTGGCAGCTGCTGCCGAGTTTTATAATGATAACACTAGAGAACAAAATATAATTTTACAAATTTTTTTTTCTCTCTTGTCCTTTTTTTAAAGGTGTCCTTACCAAGTGCCAGTAATTTCTGTTGTAGAAAGAATCAGAGAGACAAAATTGTGCTATTAAGAGCCAAGAAGCAAGAAATGCTTTTTAGAAAACATTTAAGTGAATATGGTTTCCTACTGAGTTACTAGGTTTTGCTAGGTAAATGACTCTTGACCAATTCTCATGTGTAAGCCTGAAACAAGTAAACATTATATTCAAGCTTCCGGCTTAGAAAAAACATACAATCTCATGTCTGCTGTCATTCTACATTGAGTACATGTACAAATGGTGTTCACTTAATTAATGTAGGGGAGAGGCCAAGAAAGGAAGGGCAACAGTTAGCACGGAAGAGCAAGTAGATAACTTGATAAGAGAAAAGAGGAATTAATTCAGGAAGGCCTGCTTTGTTATTTCATAGTGAAAAGAGGCCAATGAAGCTGGGATGGCAAGTTTGCCAAAAACAGAAGAATCAAAGTCAAGAAAGCTTTTTAAATTGAAAGAAGGCTTGGTGGTTGTTTAACTCATCTAGGCAGAGAGGAGTTTCAAGTCTGGAGAAATGATGTGGCTTGCTTAAGATTAGACAACTGGCTAGTGGAAAAGTCTGGCTTTGTACCAAGAGACTCTACTCTCCATTAAGAGTTCTTTCTACTGTTCTCCCAACTGCTTCTTTTTGAGGTGGAACAAGATAATAATAAAATCTTCCTGGGGTCTAATTTATTTTGCTTTAATATGGGAATTAATGCAAATATTTGGGAATGATGGTATAGACTTTGATAATAAGCAAAGAATAAAACTTTGGCCTAAGCAGAAATAAGTTTAAGATATTAAATGCCCCATAACCAGATCAAACTTATATGAGTGGCCGGGGAGAGGAAGACAGGAGTTGGACACTCATACAGAAACAAAGCAAAGGGGTGAATATCAGGAAGTGATGGTTGTCAGGAAAGTCTAAAAGAAGGTCTAGAGACAATAGCTTTGCATTTCAGATGCATCTACATAGGACTGTAGGTTGTGCGGGGAGAAGGTGGGTTTCGTTAACAAGGTTCACTGATCTTTGTCATGTGAGTATATGGGGATTTCCCAAGCACATTTACCTGGGAAGCTGCCCACTTCCCCTGGGTCTTAAAAGTACCCTGTGTACTGAACAGGGTTTTCCATTGCAGTCCAACATTTCTGCTCATTAACAGAAGCCAACAATCAATACATTCAAACTATTAAAGAGGAAATAAGAGGATTTGATTTATAACTGGACAAGTGAGGTCTTCTCCTTTCTCCTATCCTTAAGCAGCCTGTTTCTACATGTAACTTTCATTATGTTCTAAGGTTTTAAGCTGGTGGTGTCTCTTTAAAATTTTTGGCCAGTTAATAATGAGCCTCTGTCATGTAGCTAATTCCATTTAATCAATGAGGTCACCAGAAACAATGACTCTAACATTGTTCATTAAAATTGTCACCATTCTAAACCACTGATAGTATCTAAAAATGTCAGATGGCAGCACCTAAAATAATGGTAATTAATGATAACATAACCCCCTGTGTCTCAGCCACTCTTTAACCTTCAAGGTCTAAGTTCAATTACATCAATTAAAGCTTACAAATTCAATGAGAACCATGGGCTTAACTATTTCACAGAAATGGTACCCAATTCAAATCAGCCGATGCAGCTTAACCCCATATGTTTTCCCAGCTTCTAGAAAAGAGAATCCTGCTTGAGTGGTAAGCTCAAATTTTCGGTTTCAATGCCTCTGATTCATTTTTTTTTTTTTTCTAATCTATAATCGTTACCAATTGTGTTTTTCCAAGTTATGGGAAAAGAAGACTAGGCAATTCATTTTGTTAGTGGCACTGAAAAAGGCTTTTACATACTCTTGCATGCTGTGTAGTACCAGTTTAATACAATTCCATTATCTCTTAACTACCATTATTATAAAATACAGAAATTGAAAATCAAACGATTTTTTTTAAATTAGCAGAAGATTTATTTAGTGGCAAACCTAACATGAACTTCTATGACCCTATTTGGAATCTATTTATCTCACTTAATGTGAATATCTATGTCTCATATTGTAAAAATCTTAATGTTTTTTATTAATGATTGCTGCTCTAGACCCCAGTGAGGATCATTATGTGTGTGTGTGCACTGTATTACCTTTGTAAAATCTGAAAAAAAAATCTGAATTCAGAATTCAACTAACGAAATTAGTTTTAGATAAGGGATAATGAAGCTGAAAAAGTAAAATACGGTCATTTTCTAAGGCTATAGAAAGTGATTTTGAAAATCTCCTTGTTTAAATAAGCAAATCATATAGTGCGGCCCCTACATTCAGACTCTCTCCTAGCAGATTTTGTTTTTGGTTGTATTTCACATTACTTCTATGTTTTTTAATTTACATTACTTTTAATTGTATTTTAGTTTTTCAAACAAACTACTCATGAAAAACCAGCAGACTGAGAACACGAGAGACTCTCACACAACAAATCTGCAGTGGACACTGACCACACAACCCTCCTAATGCTGTCGGGACAGTGCATAGTGGCTGTTTATCTGGCTACTTCTCGTGATGAGAGATATTTATCCAAAGAACATTCAGTATTTGGCCTGTTTGCTGAGACTACCAGTAAAGGACCCCACTGTAAAAAGAAATGATGTTTGTCTGAACCACACTTGTTGCACAACCCAGTACCTTTTCTTCATTCATTTCCACTGCAGTCACAAAACTATGCATTAATCTTAACCACTCTTAAAAATAACGACTTTCAAAAAGAGGGGAAAAAGTAGCCTCATATCTTCCAAGGTGTGTTCTAACAAAGAAGGCTTTCTTGCTTTCAATGTGTTGCTTTCCTTTTCACTGTTTGGGTTAGAACCAGAACTCGGGTTAAAATCCACTTATTAGTTTTTAGTTGACTTGTTCGGGCACAGTGGTTTTATTTTTGTGGCAATCGGTACCATATTGTATGTTGGATTTCTGGACAAAGAATGTTAAGTAGATATGATCCCTTATTGATTCTGATATTGAATTCCAAATGGGAGAGAGAATATGAACACAACTGTAACATCAAAAGGCCCTGTATTAGCAAGAAAGAGTTTTTAAAATATTCATTATGTACATGATTTTCTGTTCATGGAGCTCATCTTTTGGTGTGTAACTTCCAGTTAGAATGAGGGAGAGGATGAGAGGGAGATCTGTGGCTTGCAAATATTCAGCTCAATTTTTATTCAATAAGACCAGGGGCCCTTGACTATAAAATCCAAATGCACTGGTTTTCCCTGTCCTTATTGAAAACAGAAAAGAAAGAAGAATTTGTACTCAACATTTTTAGGTTATAGACTAGAAACCAACTGAAGTTAATTTATAAGTCGACACTGAAAGGAAAACAAATGGGAGGTATGCAACATACATACATCTATCTGGGTGCATTTAAAATGCATCTCATTTAAAAGAAGTCTCTTTAGAAGTCCACTAGCAATGAATATTTCTTGCATATGGTCATGAGCTTTCAATAAAACACTGGTTCTTATGAACTCAATGGAAACCTCAGTGGGGAAGAAAGCAGAAACAATGAAGCCACACGGATGTTACAATTCCCACGAATTAATGCTATTTCAGAAAAACAACCATGAGTCTTTAAATGGCTTAAGCAAAATGTCAAGTAAATCAAGTACCCACCATATGCTAAGCCTGAGTTATGAAAATGTTAACAAATAGCTATGTGTTATTATGGTGAAGAAAAGAAAACACATTGTAATTGATAGCAGCTGGGCAAATTATTAAATACCTATGTAAACCAGACCTAAAAAACAATGTCAGTACAAAAGAGAATTTTATACATCTT
>NW_011889054.1:2679175-2685962 GCF_000151845.1 Pteropus vampyrus | reverse complement strand
CTGGCTACTTCTCGTGATGAGAGATATTTATCCAAAGAACATTCAGTATTTGGCCTGTTTGCTGAGACTACCAGTAAAGGACCCCACTGTAAAAAGAAATGATGTTTGTCTGAACCACACTTGTTGCACAACCCAGTACCTTTTCTTCATTCATTTCCACTGCAGTCACAAAACTATGCATTAATCTTAACCACTCTTAAAAATAACGACTTTCAAAAAGAGGGGAAAAAGTAGTCTCATATCTTCCAAGGTGTGTTCTAACAAAGAAGGCTTTCTTGCTTTCAATGTGTTGCTTTCCTTTTCACTGTTTGGGTTAGAACCAGAACTCGGGTTAAAATCCACTTATTAGTTTTTAGTTGACTTGTTCGGGCACAGTGGTTTTATTTTTGTGGCAATCGGTACCATATTGTATGTTGGATTTCTGGACAAAGAATGTTAAGTAGATATGATCCCTTATTGATTCTGATATTGAATTCCAAATGGGAGAGAGAATATGAACACAACTGTAACATCAAAAGGCCCTGTATTAGCAAGAAAGAGTTTTTAAAATATTCATTATGTACATGATTTTCTGTTCATGGAGCTCATCTTTTGGTGTGTAACTTCCAGTTAGAATGAGGGAGAGGATGAGAGGGAGATCTGTGGCTTGCAAATATTCAGCTCAATTTTTATTCAATAAGACCAGGGGCCCTTGACTATAAAATCCAAATGCACTGGTTTTCCCTGTCCTTATTGAAAACAGAAAAGAAAGAAGAATTTGTACTCAACATTTTTAGGTTATAGACTAGAAACCAACTGAAGTTAATTTATAAGTCGACACTGAAAGGAAAACAAATGGGAGGTATGCAACATACATACATCTATCTGGGTGCATTTAAAATGCATCTCATTTAAAAGAAGTCTCTTTAGAAGTCCACTAGCAATGAATATTTCTTGCATATGGTCATGAGCTTTCAATAAAACACTGGTTCTTATGAACTCAATGGAAACCTCAGTGGGGAAGAAAGCAGAAACAATGAAGCCACACGGATGTTACAATTCCCACGAATTAATGCTATTTCAGAAAAACAACCATGAGTCTTTAAACGGCTTAAGCAAAATGTCAAGTAAATCAAGTACCCACCATATGCTAAGCCTGAGTTATGAAAATGTTAACAAATAGCTATGTGTTATTATGGTGAAGAAAAGAAAACACATTGTAATTGATAGCAGCTGGGCAAATTATTAAATACCTATGTAAACCAGACCTAAAAAACAATGTCAGTACAAAAGAGAATTTTATACATCTTTTTACAGTCCCCCAATTTTTAGGAGTATTTCCATGAATCCTTTCATGATAATTGTGTTCTTTGAACCCAATGAAAGGAGTTGGCATAAATCACATGAAAAGTGAGCTAGTTAGTGATATTGGTAAACATATTGCCTGCCTGAAAATCTGTGAAACACTATATGTCTGGATTTGAAAGTGACGTGCATCCTAGATGCTCATCTATCCATTTTTTGTGTCATTTCCTTTTTACATATTTAAGGTAAGTGTTTCTTTCCTACTTTTTTTAGAGGGATAGTAACTTAAAAGGCCTGTATATAGAACTCAGACTATCCATGCTGGCATGGTACACTTTACACATACTTAACTAGATTTTAGTATTATAATTAAAGTAGGAAATGCACATGCAAAATAGCAGAACAGGTAAACAGTGAAAATAATTCTCTCTCCCATCCCACATTGCCCAACAGGGAACTACTGTTTAAAGATTCTTACATATATTTTCTGAAATTTTCTGTGCAGATTATTGCACACTGTGTTAACCTCTTCTGAGCTTTCTTTTTTTTTTTCTCTCTTAATAATATATCTTAGAAAGAGTTCTGTGTCAGTATATTAGTACATAGGGAGGTGCCTCATTTTAAAAAATGGCTGTGAGGTAATCTATTATATGAACATACTATAATTTATTCAATCAATTTTGTATTAATGGGCATTTTAGAATATTTCTAGACATTATTAATAACAGTGGACACATACCTTTTATACAGGAGTTGGTCATATCTATAGGATAGATTCCCTAGAAATGGAATTGACAGATCAAAGAGTACCTGAATTTAAAATATGAATATTTTTAAATTGTGCTTCAAAGAAATTGTACCACCATACATTCTTATTAATGTTGCTTGAAACTGTTCAATTCTCCGTGTTTTCACCAACAATGTATATTATCATTTTTTTTGCAAATATGAAAGTGGCATTTCTTTTAAATTTTAATATTAAATTATGAATGAAATATGTTCCTATGCTATTTGTATTTTTATCACACTATTTAATCATGTCCTTTTCCTTTTTTCAATGGTTTTATTTGTTCTTTCCTTATTGATTTATAACAGCTCTTTAAATTATAAAAATTTCGAACCTATACACAATTATATGTGTTCCAATTGTTTTTTTTTTTAATCTTTTTTGAAATCAGAGCGTTTTGACCTTAAGAAATTTTTTGGTAATGAAGTTTAACAATTGTTCCTTTGGATCAGTGTTTAATTGCTTTTTATTGAAAGACAATAATTTTTGCAGAGAAACAAATTACTATGTTATTTTAAGTAATTAGAAACACAGAAAAAAGTTTTAGTTGTCTTTCTTTTAAGAATAAATACGTTTTAACAGGGATTTCATTTTAAACTATTGGATCATAATTATTTTCATTTATAATATGTAAGTAAACCTCTGTTCTTATTTTTGAGAGGAGTAATATAAGACTCTGAAATGGAAAATTTGTTTCTACTGGTTTCCTTCTAGATTGCAAAGTAGCAGTTGCCTCAAGAATCTCTGGGGTCTCTGATACATGGGGGAGATGAAGTATCACAGGGTCTTTTATCTAAGAGCTCTTTGGATTTCAGCTTGTGCAGCTATGGGGATTAGAATCAATGAGGCCAATACTCTAGGTCAGGAGCCAGCTTCTCTCATAGCTCATTTTAAGGCTGAACTTGCCATTTGCATCTTAACAAGTTGTCTTGCAGCTTCCCGCTCACCTCTGACAACTTGACTGAATGGGACACCCAGGGAGGTTCATGACTTTGCTGCTGATATAGTTAAAACTCCAGCCTGTGCTGAAATTTAACTTTTTTAAATTGTAAAATAATAATATGAGGAGATTTCAACACCAAAAGAAAACATAACTCGAGCAAATAGAATGCCAAAGTCAGTTAAAGCTGACACAATCAGTAGTGGAAGACACAGAAACATTTCATTGTCATTTGAGAAAAATTTATGTAGATTCATGACTGTAATAACAGATATCCCACTACCACTTACCAAATCAACGTACATTCCTTTTCCAAGCTGCCTTTTATCCATAAATGTTTGCTGTTTAAAATTAAAACCTCTGCAAATATTAAAAAAGTAAATTTCTATCATCTGATTTATTTCTTTCTCTAAACTCATTCTGCTTTTATATTCAGTATCATTCTGATTTGCACCCAACAGTTCTCTGTTCATATTATAGGGGCTACTTCATCTCCAATGATGTCATGAGAGCTTTAAAGAAAGGACCACATTATATACTTTATCTTCCCATTGTGCCTAGTGAACTGCTGGATAAACAGATTTCAGCATCATTGATTAGTTGCACTTGAACCAACAAACGTTCACATGACTAGGCTCTAGAGAGCCATCATCTCAGCAAAAGCTTTTAAAGGTTTATCAGAGTGACAGGATGAAATATAGCATAAGTTCAGAAAATTAATCACCCTCATCTTCAGGTCTGAAGAAATCTGTTACCAGGGTTTCCTGGTCCTGGAAAGGTAAACTGCAAGCAAGTGCTAGTGGCACATCTAAGCAGCATGTGGGATAAACCTCTGCACAAATTACCATCAATAGGCACAACAGGGAAGCAGAAGCGGGAAGATTCATTTTCCTCTATTTGACTAGTTCAAATGAGTTTCTCTGCACAGAGCAATATATGTGGTTCTACAGCAGAAATGAAAAAAAAAAAAAAACTGTCTTCTTCACAGTTCAAAGAAGATATGAGAACCTGTACTGCTTGTTGTGTGTATGCTTGTGCGTGTGTATGTGCACGTATGTAGCCCAATCCAGACAATTCATGTACATTCTCCAAGCTCTGGGTTATAAATTAGTTTTATCTTGGAGATTTTTCCTGAAAGCATGTAAAATTATCTCTGGCCAAGGCTAAATTTTAAATTTTGCCTCCATTTTAAAGGCCTTCTTGGCATTGCTGCCTTAATCTGCAGTCTGGGTGGATTTTTTGGATACTTGAACTGCTGTGTACAGAGGGATTTAACCCTTTTGGGACCAGACACCTAGTTTATGTTATTAAGCTCTTATTCCATTCTGTTCCTTAGATCCTGGTCTAGGGGCTTGTGCCTAGAACACAGCCATCAGCTCTCAGAGGGAGAGTAACAGCAAGAGCCCCCTAATCACTGTCTTGGCTCAGGTCTCTTATTAGCAGGGAGCGCCTAGAAAAGGTGCTTTATTTCTGAGCTTCAGATTCCTAATCTACAAAATGGGGGTAATCTGAGTGAGGATTAAATGAAATAATCCATTTACTGTGCTTTGAATAATAAATCCCCAGTAACTAGATGTTGTTCTTTATTTCTCTCCTTCAGGGTACAGATTTGCATTAGGACAAAAGTGACACAGCATGGTTCTGGTGAATCCCACCAGGGAACCGGTTCATCGGTTAGTCGACTGGGTGGTAGGTGGGTGGCACATGGGACCAATCGCTAGTTGACAAAGCCTAAGAGTGCAGCATCACAGTTATAAATAACCACAGCAGAGTCATAAAGTAAGTCTTTTATTTTAACCAAGAATTGGAGGAGTTAGTAGGGTAAGAGGCTTCCGTAAGAAACTCTCATTAAGGCAGACCAGAAAAGAGAGTAGAAATGCTGGCAGCTAGTTGGGAATAAAGGGTGAGTGCATTTATAGAAAGTGTAATAAGGACCAAGAATATCTAAAGAGAGCTACAATGTCATCAGAAAATTATTAAAGGAACCCATGGTAGGTTACAACCATGGGGCAAGTAGCACTTAAGCCCTCTAGAACAGAGGTCTGCAAATGGATTCTGAAAAGAGCTAAATAGGAAATATTTCCAGCTTTGTGGGCCATACAGTCTGCCGTTGTAATGTAAAAGCAGCTGTAAATGATACCCAAGCAGATGGGCATGGCTATGTTCCAATAAAAATGTATTTACAAAAACAAGCAGCCACCAGATTTGATTGGCAATAATTTGTTGAGTCCTCCTCTAGGACACCAACGTCCTCAACGATAGTAATAATAACAATTATTATTATTTATTATTATTATTATTACTACTACTAATTAAATCCTTACTATATGCCAAGCATTGTGATAAAGTCGTCTTATTTGTAACTTATTTTCTCATAACACTGTGAGGAACATACCATTATTACTTCTATTTTTCAAATGAGAAATAGATTCAGAGAGTTTACCTAGCTCATAGTCACACAGATAATCAGTGTCAACCAGAATTTATGCCCAGGAATTTGGCTCCAGAGACTGAATACTCTTAATCACTGCACCATATTGCCTCTTGGGTAAGAGTAGGGTGGTATGGGAGGGAGAAGCCCTTCTAATTACCTGTTCATCCCCATCTTGTCCTAAAGGGCCACCATTCTAACAGTGGCAAAATTTTGCTGGATCCTGACTTAATTAACCCTTTTTAAGTGTCCACTTGGTTCCTATTTGCTTTGGCTGCTATCTGTGTGCTCAGTGACACTTAACTCCTTAAACGGTACTCAATTCGTTGCTGAATCTGGCCCTGGCCTAGCAAATAAATTTTGTACCACACTCTCCCTTTCTCTCTCCATTCTAGCTCACCCACCTTCCTTTCTATGGAAGATTCCATTCTACTTATAGCCTTAGGCACCTGCACATGTTTCCTATGCTCGGATTATTCTTCCTCTCCTCTTCCTCGGTTGACTTACCTCTGATCAAATCTTAGTTTAATCACCCCATCTTCACAGAAGGCTTCTCTGACTCTGTTCTTATAGCAGCATGTGACTTTCTTTTATAGGACACTGCATAGTTTATAATTTTATATTCAATTATGTGATCATTTGACTTTTTTTTTTTCCTACACTGAAACAGTTTCTCAACTTCAGCACTACGGGCATTTCAGGCTGTGTGTGTGTGTGTGCATGTGCGCACATACACAGACACGCACATGCACTCCTGGCTTCTACTCACAAGATTCTAGTAACACACCCCCCCCAGTCATGACAATTTAAAAAATGTCACCAAACATTGCCAAATGTCCTCTGAAGGAGCAAAATCTTCCCCAGTGGAGAGTCGCTGTCCTAAAATAAAAGCCCCATGAGGAAAAGAACTCTGCTGATTATTTTCCACTTGCCACCTACACGTATCCCCTGTCCACCCTTCTACATAACTCTCTGCTCCAAAGGGCTGATCCATAAGGACTGTATTAGCAGGCTCCTTTATCTTCCCACTGCCAGTTGGGTATGGCCAATGGAAGGCATTCTCAGGAGACTAAAGGACAGGAAAGAAGTGAGCTGAAGATTTTATCCTGTTTAAACTAGGTCATCATGGTTTGACTGCACACTCGTATCCAATGCTACTGTTCCTATCAAATAGCCCTCTCAATGCAGCCATCTCCTCCCCTTGAGGCATGAATGGCTGCTCTCTTACAAGCCTTGGAATTCAGCACTATCCCTTGTTAGTTTCCTTAAACCCTGTCCAAATCTATGTAAATAATTTAGTAAGCTCTCCTCGAATTTTGCTGAGTCTCTGACTGCTACAAAGACT